>NC_081782.1:16783591-16928591 GCF_963082965.1 Carassius carassius
TAAAGCAAAAGCAGCCCCAGCTGCCTGTTCTTAACATGGATGAATAATCTAGTGCTGTTAAAACTTAGTCCAGCTACAACTGATGTTCAACATCTGTTTCCTCAGAGACAGAACGTTATTTCCGTTAAGCTGTAAATTTGAGGGAATCCCCTGGACAACAGATGAGAGGACCATATTGTTTGTCATATGCAAATATCATTAATGTTCTCCCGAGATTGTACTTCCTCTAATAGACAGTGCAAACAACGTTCAAGATTTAAATACACATTTCTATGCAGCCAAGAATTCCCTATCAACTGTCCACATGATCCTTGAAGAAAGCATTTAAAGCAACAACACGGCTGTTGCTGAAAAACCATAAATATTACTAGACTTGACATGGCCAGGGTGAATTCAGGTAAACTGAGACACTTTTCTTCCAGAACTCATCGATCCAGCCAGTTAATGCCATTTGGACTTAGTCCAGCTAGACAGTGCTGATAATTCTGAATGGCTCAGACAAGCTGCTTATGCTAGCAAGAGAAGAGCACAGAAGTGATGTAGAAATACAAAACACAATGTTTCCACCAGATAAAACAAACGATTTTAAAGTGTGCCCTCTCTGCAGACTGGACATAAAGTGGTTTGGGCATTATATTGCATCATAAACCAGCATTTGAGTGCTCCTCTATGTTCAACTCCTAGACATGTTGCACAAGAGCTGCATCCTGAGGGGAAAATGTTTAAACGTATCTGCATGAGCGTTCATATCCAAATGATTTATACCAGCTAAATATCATTAATATCAGACACAATTCATCTGTATTTGAAAAGACAGAACCTAGTTGTAGACATAAGTGCATCTACACCAGTGGTTCTCCACCAAAGAGCCTCAAATCGACTTGAGTAAGACAAAACAAGCATTAAATTAAGCCAAGTGGAAAATCAAGATTCCCAAAAGTCTTGGAAAATCTGGATATGAGAATTTTAAGTGTTATTTATAGACCTTGAAAAGTCACAAGCTATTCAACTCCATGGGCACTTCATATTAAAAATAAATTTTTCTAGTTAAGTCAAGCACTGACGTATTTTATCAATTGTTGGATTAAACAACTTGGATAAAAAGAAACTAGAAAGGTCACGTATTTGTTTTTATTGAGGTTCGTGTATTTATCCATCATCTATACAGCACTGTGGGATACACTCGTGTAAAAATGTCTAAGACTTAGGTCAGGTTGCGAACCTCCGCTGAGTGAAACTCATTCTGCAGTCCGTAATGATTTGTACAATTGTTTAACAGCTGGAAAGCAATTCAGCTTTCCTTGGAAATACTGTAAAAACTCAAAGCATCCGACTGGAAGAAATTCCTCAACATCACTTGATCATCTTGCAGGGATCATCAACTAATCTGCACATTTGCAAATAGTGTCTTTTTTAGTATCTTTTTTTGTTTTTTTTTGTTTGTTTGTTGTTCCTTTTATGGTAAAATCATGTAAAAAAAAAAAAAAAAAAAAAAAAAGAAAAAAAAGTTGATACTCCAAAAAAAGGCCAGATCCTGATAATCCATTTGATATGTAATAACAGGAATCATCTAAGGATGCGCTCTGAGGTTTTGGGATGCGAGGAACTATAGCAGTTTCTCAGACTCAGTGAAAGACACATGCTCATCAGATGTGAAAGACAGTATATATCAGATGGTAGTGACGGTGGGGACCTTTCATCTCCCCAAGTGTCCATATAAAAGAAATAGAGAAAGCAAAGGAAAACTCTAAGTTGGACTAATGGTCATAGGTTCATTCGTAGATGCTCTGGCCTTTTGGAGATCACGGGGTAGGTCTGCTGCTTAAACTGGCCCACGTTGGAGCCAGCGGGTTGCCTGATGGGAAGAGGGGCGGTGGCCTCGGAACTAGCCTGGACCTCCATCTGATCCACGGTGGACACTTCCATAGCGAGCTCTGTGGGGGACTGTAGGGTGGAGGGTCCGGGCAAAGTGGGACCTCGTGGCCAACAATCTCCTGAGAACTTAACCGGGCTGAAAGACGAGAGAAGAATGGTTTTTAATTTGATTTTTGGGACATTTACAAGTCAGAAACTGTGATTACCTGACAGGCGTGCGAGGGCTTCCCAAAAATCGGCGAGGTGAACGGATTTTTGGCTCAAATGAGAACTTTTCCTTTAAATTTTCCAACACAGATGGAGCTACATAGGTGAAACCCTGCAAGAATTAGAAGAAAAGATAAAGGAAAGCCCAAGACGATTTCTCTAAAAAGATAAGCAGGACGGTTGAATCATGACTTGACTGCCTTACCAAAAAGACCTGATTTGCACTTTCACTCAGTGTGGAGTCATCAGGACTGTCAACGGGAGTCTGGCTGGTGAACTTTGAATCAAACTGGCTCACGTCGTCAGCAGATTGCTGTCGAAATTAGACATCGGGTCAAGTAATTCATATATACTCAATTATTCAATAAGATGATGGAACACCACAAGAAGTGACTATAGTTACCAAGAAAGGCTTGAATGGTGGTTCTACTTTACGCGCAAGAAGGTCGTCCCAATTAACGTGTCGGAAGAAGGGATGAGTCTAGAAGACAAACTCAAGCTAATTAAAACTAAACCCAGCACTGAAGTCTGGTTAAACATTAAAACCACCAGAAAATCAATAGTGAAAGACAATCTTCACCCTATAGAGCCTTTTTTTCATTTAATAAACGGTTTTAAGGCCTGGAAATTATCAAAAAGATCAAAACTAGCTGAAAAACCTGTTGTACACATTCTACTACATGCCTTCTTCCATCTGATTGACAGTTTACATTTTTTTTAACTAGTAAAAGGTTTTCAAGTATAACGTGAAAAACTCTTTTCAGGTCATGGGATGCATGTCTTTATGCTTTGGTATCTGTAATGGTTTTTAAACAGTAAATATAAGGATAGATTATATTCTTAGCAATACTTCAAGATGAACACTCACCAGATGGAAGCAACTTGGGTTTATAGCAACAGCAATATATTTTCTGAATATTGAAATATTATATATTTTTTTGACTATTATTATTATTTAATGTCAGGCTTTACAGGGTTAAGATGTTGACATTAATGTTGATGAAAACAGACCTGTACTTCTGTTGCATCTCCAGGTCCAGCCCCAAGCCGAGATGAGGCATTTCTTTTCAGTAGCTGAACACAGTATATTTTTATGACAAAATGACAGAAAAATACTTATTAAAACATCAATTACATAACACACAATAAGTGTATTACTGGGAAAAATAAAATGGGTGTACACCTACCCTTTTGAGAAGGTCCCTGGCTTCTTGTGTGAGGTAGGGTGGGAGGTTGAGTTTGCATTTAAGAATTTTGTCAATGGTTTTTTTCCGGTTCTCTCCTGTAAATGGGGGCTAGAATGGACGAAAATTAAAAAAAAAAAAAAACTTCTAAATTGACTAGATCAAGGGTTAAAGGGGTCATTGGATGCCCATTTTCCACAGGTTGATCTGATTCTTTAGGGTCTTAATGAAAAGTCTGTAACATGGTTTGGTTAAAATTTCTCAACAGTAGTTAAAAACACCTTTTTACCCTGTCAAAAACAGTTCTTTTCAGATCAAGCCGTTTTGCAGCATTTTCCTTGAAATGTTAATGAGCTCTACTGACACTACCCCTCTCTTCCAAGCCGCTCTCTGAGAGATGGTAAACTTTAGCCGCATTCATCGTGAAACTCGCTAATTAGCACATTATTAGTAAAGGCAATTTGCAAAGATTCATTAAAAAGCCTTACACTCACTTCTCATGGACGTGAAGCTGGATACAGAATTATTCACGTGAAGATAGACGCATTTAGTAGATCGAGGCATTTCCTTCAAAAACAGAAGTAATCTTCTGCGTCTTCAGCGGATCAGATGTCAGAAGTAAATGACGACTGCTATGTTCATTATTACATTCAACAACAGGATACCTCAATCACTTAGGAGCCATTCTTGTCTACATCTGCTCCGGTGGTGAAACAATGGTGGACTGATGACAACTCACTCAAGGCAGGTTTAAAGTAAGACACCAGTCCAGTCTGTGCTGAAACGCTACCTTCAATCAAACTATTGTGGGAGGGGCCTGTCTGTGTGACATCACATGTGAGATCAGCTCAATTTCAGAAAGGGGAAATTATTTAAAATAAAAATTAAAAAAACACTGGGTGGATTTTTATCATTAAAGGGTGGTTGCGTACACACACTGCCAACACGCATTTCAGTTCAAACAACTTGTAAAAGTGCATGTCGCATCTGATGAACCCTTTAACAAACTTTTTGGTGCTAAGAACCACAAATACAGTAACACCATTGTGAGAGACCTTGCTGACAAATATAAAGTTAACTATTTTATTATGCCTAAAAAACTGTTAAGTGCAATAGTTTTGACAACTATTCATTTCAAAATTAAACTGGCTTATACATTGTCATTACACTAAAATATTGAAAATATTTTTTCATTGAACTGAAAATTAACTGTAGAAATTTATAAATAAATAAAACCCAATTCTGACAAATTACAAAAAAAAAATTATGTCTTGACCAGTCTTTAGAAATCAGAATTAAATTCTATTACATTTAGGGAATTTGAATCACAAAACAAAATCCTTAACACTTTAAGAGACACATTACTGTTGAAAAAACATTCTAGCTGATTTAAGTAATCAGTAAATTAAAAAAATATGAAAAAAAATAACTTATTAATTAAATTAAGATTTTTTAATTAGCAAAGTTCAGTAACTGGTTGTTGACATTAATTCTAAAACATAAATACATAAATGTAAATACAAAACCCAAACTGAACTATCGCAGGCTATAGATCACTGCACAATGACAAATTCCCAAGACGTTTATACTCACTGCTCCAGTTAACATGTCATACATCAAAGCCCCCAGACTCCACCAGTCAACAGCCCGATTGTGTCCGCTTCTCATGAGGATCTCTGGAGCCCTGAAATAAAGAAACGTCTCACACTACTGTAGAATTCATCTAAATGCATGTCACACGGCCATGGCAGGCAATGAAGAGAGGCATTTGCAGAACAGGAAATTAGCTACTTGGACATCACAAGGATGTAAAGGTTTCTTTAAACATCTCACATGTATTCAATAGTGCCACAGAAAGTGTGTGTCACCGTGCCGTCATGAATCGACTCCTTACACAGCCCGAAATCAGTCAGTTTTACATGTCCTGTGATAAGACAAAAAACAGATTATTAGAATTAAAGACTTCTCCACTAATTTTCAGATTTACTCCTTTCTGAATTACAAAAAGCAGCGGCCAAACCTTGGTTATTGAGCATGATGTTCTCAGGTTTGAGATCTCTGTAGATGATGCCTTTCTGATGCAGGTGTCCAAGAGCCATAGATATTTCAGCCAAGTAAAAGCTACGTGTAGAAAGCCCTGAGCATCATTCTGATTTTCTCTGTTCATCTCATGTTGAATGTAAGGCTTATTTTATGCATGTGTCTGTGTTCATGTGTCCGAAAATGGTTTAAAACGTTGACATTTCAATTAAACACTCCATTAAAAGGACTAATCAAAATTAAGTTTTAACGTAGCAAGATTATGCTTTAAAAGTCACAAAACTGATCAAATCGCCCTTTCTTACCAGGCCGTATCCTCCATGAAAATCCCCTCTCGCTCAAGCTGCATGAAAAGCTCCCCACCTGCAAAAAAAAAAAAAGCAGTTTAAAGAGAAAACACAGATGGACTCATAGTAAAGCTTCACCACATCATATCTCAAACATCACATACTGCAAATGTACAATTTCAGCCACAAAATGAAAAAAAGCGTTTCAAACCTTTTTTTTTTTTTTTATGCATTGCACAATTGAGCTTATTATGCATATTATAAAATATGTTTAAATTCCCTCTATGCAAAAAAAAAAAAAAAAACAGAAGGAATGCCTCCAAGGGCAGAATGTATTCCTTAGCAACTCCGCAACAACAGGAGGACAGCTGAACGAATGAGTAGTTATCCATTTCTGAGACAAAGCTTGTTCTTGAGTCACGAACCACTTAGGTATTCAAGGATGAGGTAAAGCTTGCCGCCCGTCTGAAACGCATAGATTAGATCAACGATAAAAGGATGTTTGACTTCCTCTAAGATGTTCCTCTCTGCTTTAGTATGCGCTGTGTCCTTGGCGTTGCGTACAATCATAGCCTACAAGCAGCAGAACAGAGTGGCATTGAGACATTGGCACAAATGTAAATGAATGCATTCAAATTTAAGGAATTTGCTTAACCTTTTTTAAAACTTTCATTGCAAATATTTTCCCTGATCCTGCACCAGACACTTTCCGAACCTGGAAAACCTACAGAAAAATTTAATAAAATAAAAAGGTTAAATTCAAGCCCAGACAGGTTCAAATGGAATACGTCACAGTGTTATTTTAGTAATCTGAATTTTTGTTATTGTTAAATATTACTATTAAGGTTTATTTCATTTAATTTTGATTTTAGGGAACATAAATAATAAATTTAATCTAAATAGTAACATTGCTCTAAATAGTGTTATAGTTAGAAATTTTAATGCTCTGAGTTTTTATATTTACATATTTCATTTGATTTATACTGTATTTCAATCTACAAACATTTTTTAAATAGTTTTATTTTACGACAGTAACCCCACTGTTCCATTTATTTGATATTACAACACTAATATTGTATATTATTATTATACCCATTGATATTAGAACTTGTACAATGTTGTGTAAAGTCATATTTGTGCCCTTTAATCTTTTAACAGATTTGTTTTTGCTGATTATGTAATGCACTGTAAGTTTTTGTATATAACAATTATCATGTTCAGCACAATGTTAAGCACTTTGGGGGTACGGTATAGTGTGAAAAGTGCTTAAAAATAAAAAAAATAAAATGAAAATAAAAGAATGTTACATTAAATAAAAAGTAAAAAAATACCTTTCCATAACCTCCTTTTCCCAACACACGGAGAAGCTCAAAGCACTCTGGACGGATGTTCTCAGTGCCTTGGTTCACATTGTCCTCTGATATCTCGATCTTCTCACAGTCGTCCATGTTACTGTAAGAAATAAAGCAATAATGTGCATTATTCCTCTCATCTGCAGTAGAATACTGTTGTTGTTGTTTTTTATTGCAACCTCTACACATACTTACAACTCAAAGCCACTGCACTGATCCATGAGGTCATTGATCTGAGCCTGCAGAAGAGATGTATGAAATGCATAATCAATAAAGGCTCAATTCCCTAAAGCAGTGAACAGCGTGTTATGTCGGGTGGTGCACGAGCAGATAACGTTACGAGGCAACAGCTGGCAGCACTTCTAGTCTGAACATGAAAGCATAAGGGGTCAGATTTCGCAATACTATTCCCAGAGATTCCATAAGGTGACATGCCCCATCTATGGTCTTGATCATTTAAAAAATAAATAAATAAAGTATATTAGCGAAGTCAATAAATTATTTTAAGCAATATGCATGCAAAAATGTGTATATCTTAAGCATGCTACATTGCAAGTTTCGATGCTAAAGGAAACGCATACATCCAGCCAGCCCTTTAAATTGCCATAACTGTACTGTACTGTCAAGTAGCAAGCTCACATACAACCAACCCCATTATATTCAGCTCGTATCATTGCCTACTACATACAAAACACATTTCAACATGTAAAACTCCAATATCTCTGACATGTGCTGACAGACAGAATACCAGTCATTCAGTAACGTATATAAAACACACTGTAGGGTAATCGTCTTAGCCTGTTAGCATAACATAAAGCAGTTCCTCGGGCCTCAGGCCTGCACTCTGCTCGGGGTGGAACACTCCCGCGTGCCGTTCACTTACAGCGACCGTCCCTTACCTCCTCCAGCTCATCATCGGAGACATTTTCCTCTGGCTGGTCCAGATCGATGTCGAAAACGCCAGCCATCGTTGATTTCGCTGTCTGGGATCACTTCAAACCGCGTGAAGAGCTCGCGCTTCCCGCCTCATGGACATGAACGCAGCGTCGCCATGACCAGCATGACGCGATCTGACGCCCCCGCGCGGAGGAATGCGGGAAATACTTGCGCGGGACTGTTTTCATCCGTGTAACTGTCAAAAAAAGTCTATCAGAATACAAAAGCCAAAAATAATTATAGAACATATTATAATATTACTTTTTTGTGTGTTGTTTTATGTTAAATATATATATGTATTTATATTTTACAATTTTCATATAGCTAGTACATATAATCCAAATAATATCAGAATACAAAACAATGACAATAAATCATAGCAATAAATACATTAAAAAAATTAATTCTCAATGTTTTTTGTTGTGTTATAAATAACTTAGGCTATTTATTATTTTAAACACCGCACATCGGTTAAGTAATCACAACGAATAACACGCTTTCTTTGTGCACTTGAAGGAAATAAATTGTTATCAGTGTTATTGATTGATTGATTGATACCCAAGATCAATCATTCTATCAGCCAATTTTTTCCAATATTTCTTCAAATTTAAATACATTAAATGCATCAATTAATTAATTATTTAAATTGTAACCTTTACATCATGGTATTATTTTTTGCAATTAAATCTTCAGTTTAATCTAAAGTAATGAGAATCCCCACCAGGTAAAAAGTGAAACAAATTAGAAAAATGTGCTTAAAATAGAAATAAATGTTAAGCTTCATGCAATATATATATATATAATTTTTTATATTTATTTATTTAGTATTTTCAAGTATAAATGGTACAGAAGCATTGGGTCAATGATATGACATGTTTTGTGTGCGTGTGTGTGTGTGTGTGTGTGTGTGTGTGTGTGTGTGTGTATGTGTGTGTGTGTGTGGATCTGGTAACTTAATGGAAAATGGCTTCAAATAAAATTAATTCATACAATCATTTGAATACACCTCTTCTGTTATGAACACATTTTTAATTTCTGGATGAATTTTTAGTGCTCATAAAGTCACAAATGTCAGGGTGAAACAACTGTCATGACATAACAATGAAGAAAAAAGCTAATTCAAATAATAAAAATCACGACAAGTAAACCTTTTAAAATAGTTTAGCAGCTTCACTGCTTAATAATAAAATAATCAACAAGCTCATGTGGTGCAAAACATGCAGAAATAAATCACAAACCTCTGCAGACCCTCATAACTTTCAAGCTGAAGATGTTTCTTAAAATATCAGATAATTTGACCTTTTTATGACAATGCAAGTTTAATTCAGTTTGTAAAAAGGCATGTGGTGCGACTCAAAAACTTAATATTTATACATTTACAATTTATATTTGCCATAATAATATTCTACCTTTTTAATTTGTTTTTGTTTTGTTTTTTTACCATAATGACTAAGATTACTTGTTTCATATTATTCGGTTTCCTTAAATGCTATTAAAATGTTATTAAGTGTAAACTTTTTGTTTATCCATGCACTGAAATTTTTATATTTTTTTCAGGCTATTTTGTTTTCATAGCATGTGCTTTTTCAGACTAGTGGAAAGAAAACAGCCAAAATACACATTAATGAATGTTTTTTTTTTTTTTTTTTTTTTTTGCAACAAAGTTAGCAGGTGTATTCCTATTTATATTTTGCAAGTTTTTACAGAGGGGATTATATAATTCATAGATCATTCAGCTTAGTTTTATAGATTTTATTTCTAAAACCAGGTTAATTTTTTTGGGGGGGGGGTTGTGGGGGCTGTTGTCATTATTTTTCTGATTTATGGAGAAAGTGGCTCTATCCAATGTTTAAGATTTTTTGTTTGGATTTTAATGCAAATGAGTGCATATTAAATGAAAGAATTCCACGTTTAAATATAAACAACACTCTTGTAATACAAATACAAAAACCTCTTATTGTGCTTTAAATAATTAACTGGTGAATTATGGTGATATCTGTTAGTTTGTTTGTTTTACCATATTTCACCAGTAATGTGCCTTTAGTGGAATAAGTTTTAAAACCATATCAATACAAAGAGTGCATTCCTACGAACTTGGTACATGTGCTTTAAACTATTTTTATCACTTTATTATTCATCCTTACACTGTTGCTATTCACTGTTTATGTTGGTTTGCCTTTCCAGGTGATCGTGCAAAACTACAACCCTGACACTGTCACACCTCTACCAGCTCTCTGATGCTATTCTGGTTCATGAGAATGACACAAAATCTGCTGCCGGCTGATGAACATAAAACACATCTCCATCAGTGGACACATCTGGAGGAGAGAGTGTCTAACAACGTATCACTTGTTAATCTTCTAATACTACGAGGGAAAGATGTATCTACTGTAGTTACAGGTAAGCCCATCTCTGATATACTGTCATTCCTTAAAGAGATAGTTCACCCAAAAATGAAAATTGTCATCATTTATTAACTCTCCAACTTGTTTTTTTTTTTTTTTTGTTCTTCTGTTAAACACAAAAGAAGATATTTTGAAGATTCTGTGTAACCAAACAGTTGCTATTGACTTCCACAGTATATTTTCCATCCTATGGTAGACAGTAGAACCAACAACTACCTTTTGTTCAGAAGAAAGAAACTCCTACAGTTTTGGAATAACGTGAAAGGGAGAAAATGATTGAACAAATTTTCAGTTTTGGGTGAACTATTCCTTTACAATTAATTTTTTAAATGGAAGCCTTTAACCATTCAGGGAAAAAAATAAAAAATAAATAGAAATAGTGCAGAATTTTGAAGAATTATATTTTTCGTTATTTTACTGTTTGTCGAAACAAACTGTTTTAGTTAAAATGTAATACATTTAAACAAGAAAAAAAATTATTCTAAATTGCGCACTATTTTTTTTTTCTAAATGACTAAAAGGTTGACTTACCTTTTTTATTATTTAAAAGTTTATCTAAACAGAGTTGTCTTCATTTTATTGTATGTTCCTTCAAAAAGTGTGGATACATGTTTTTAAAGAATTAGCCTACACAATGTATGTTGTGTAAGTAGTGTGTGTGTGTGTGTGTGTGTGTGTGTGTGTGTGTACACACACCGTTGATATAAGCTGCTGTACGTCTTTGTTACATTGAAGGGATTGTGTTAAATGGTGCCAGTCTCTTTTTCATACTCTGCCAATTTGTTAATATATATATAGCACACTAGAGACATGAAGTACATGCAGGGTTTTATCATAAAGCATGTTCTTGCAATTGGAACAGGATTTAAATTTTTTTTTTTTAAATGTATAGAAAACTGACATGCAGATTACTTCAATCAACAGATGGCTTTAAGGATCCTGTTTTATATGGTGGTTTAAAACAGAAAATAGTTTCCGCACATGGACCTCTTCTGTGACCTTTAATGGATATGGAAAGTCTGCCATTTTGGTCAGTAACACCCAGTCCCTTTTGAAACCCCTGGACAATATAGTCTTGGAATAAGCTTGCATCGGGGTAAGAAATACAGTAACAAATACTGGAAATTTTTTTGTATTATTTAATTTTTCCTGTAGGGCCTATGTTCATGTTTGGAATCTCTGAGGAGGATTTTCTGGACAGTTTTACAGCACTAGAACAGCTACACACACCTCTGATTTACCTGATCATACACCGCTCATCATAAAGTGACAATATTGATTTCATATGATGTGACATTCCTGCCACTGGAGACATTTGTTAAAATATATTGTTAAAATATATAAAGTAATCGTCATTCCTTCTTCTTTTAATCTGTTTCAGTCATTTTAATTTACCAGCTCATTCGCTTTATTTATGATCATCAGCAGGGCAAATACTGAATGTGAAAACGAAGACATATCATCAGAGATGCCAAGAAAAAAACAATTCACTTGATTAGACGATTGTACAGATCTCAAGTAAGCACAGACCCCGCCAAAACAATCTCTGAACTGTGAATTAAATGTATATAAATGTCTGCAGATGTTTGGTTTGGTAAGGACTGCTAACATGATTGGATGCATGGTATCACTCTTTTTGCGTTTTTGTTTCTACCTACACTACTTCACCATTGGTTCAACCTTAATTTTATGAAGCTACTTTTTGTGTGTGAAGAAAACAAATACTGCCATGAACATGTGTCAAAGACATACAGGGACAAGAAGAAATTGTTCATTTTCTTTCCTTGTGTACAAAATGTATTGTCACAGCTTCATAAAATGACGTTTGAACCACAGATGTTACATGGACTATTTTACAGATGCGCTTACTACCTTTCTGGGCATTTTATTTTTCTGTTGTGCTGGTGATGCTGGATCAGAAAGATCTTGGATTTCATCAAAAATTTGTGTTAAGAAAACAAACGTAGGTCTTAGGGGTTTGGAACGACATGAGGGTAATTACAGTATTTTCATTTGTGGGTGAACTGTCCCTTTAAGAAGTTATTGGGTTGTAACAGACAGTCTATGTAATAATTATCAATTTGGCTTTTAGTACCCTTTTTCGTTGTTTTAGCACCTCGGATGGACTCAAATACAGAAAATGGAATCTGCACATACAGCTAGAAAATGAAGGACGATTCATGTTACAACAATGACCCACAACAAAAGCTCCGTTTGAAAGCCTCAGAAAACCCCTCAATACAAAGATGCAGTTGAGTTTGCACTGAACAAGTGTTGTTCATTAATGGCCCCGCATCCAACCGTCATGCTTTCCTGCCTAAATTTTTACCTTACAATATATTCTCTTAAACTACATCTAATTATGCCTAAATGTTTAACATTTAACGTGGCAAAACATTCAAGAAGGAAACCACAGTTTATTGTGAACAGCATCGTAAAGGAAACAAGCAAAATGCTTCAGCTTAAACATGTCTATCTGCTTAATAAACTAGGAAATAATTCATTAGCTATTCAGATCCACTGAACACTGCAGAACACAATCATTAGTCAGTAGTCTAAATGGTTCATGTAAATATTAACATCACAAAGTTCAGCCTGAAAAAAATATGCAGATGGTGACTAAGCCCAAAATTTCAGGCAGCATATTAGACTGATATTGCCATATGACTTCCTGCCAACACCAGTCTGATAAGCTACCTGACAGAATGGGACACTTACGACTCAATGTGCACAACACACTGAAACAGGACACTTCTTATAAGTTATATACGTGTTATTAGACAGAAAAATGGACGGATGATAGACAGACACTTATAATAATAGACTGACAGATATATAGCTTCCACATACCTTTTTTTAAGACCGCATCCTCCAACTTCTGTCATCCATTGGTCTGAACCCAGAGAACCGATTATTCATTATGTATTTTTCTTTTTAAATGTAAAATGCAAATATAACAACAGATGTAGTAATGAATTTAATGTCAAACAAATTATGTGACATTAGTTCTGAGGGAAATCATAATTAACTACACAAATGCTTCAGCCCAAAATAAGAGGAAAGTATGGATCAACTTATAGTTTTAGTTCAAAATGCACAAACATATGCAAATATTACATCTTAATTTTCTTGGGTTAAAAGTTACATCCACTAGTTTGAGACATCTTGGTTTAAGACCAGAGAATAAACATCGTGTGCGTATAGTAAAAACATTATTTTACAAGATGTGCAAACTATTTAGATGATCCCACGATGATCGGAGTTGATATTGCTATCCTCTTTAAACATTTAAAGAAATACAAAATGACATCAATATCGATTTAAAAAAAAAACTATCCCTGAAATTCCAATCACAAAACAGACCCTCCCCATCCATACCTGTATGTTAGAAATTAAATAAATCAATCTATTGATTAAGAACTTTATACACTTCAATGGAAGCATGACCTCCAAATGTTGCATAAGGCATTGCAACAAGTCTGACTCCACACAGCCTGTTAGCTAGACTGCCTTGGTTCTGTAAATGTTAAATCTGGTTTTAAATAGCCGAGCACACTATGGACAAATGAAGAGGGACTCCACATGACTAAAGGGATCTCAATGAACGTTAACATACAGAAGCGCACATAAATCAGTGCTCATGTAGCAGTTTTAGCTTAAATATTTCATGAGATGGTTTTCTGTGAGTCCGTCATTTCGTTTTCCCTTCTGAGTACTTCTTCTGCTGGAGACGCTTGGCGTAGCTCTGTGCCATGGAGTTAATGATGGACAGAATAAAATAGAACACCATGACCAGCACCACTTTTTCAAACACCCACGAGAGCCAGCTTCCACCCTGCAGAAAGAAAAAAAAATACAAATTATATATAAATAATACATCATTATAAAAAAGACTTTTGGGCCACATTAAATTTCTTTCATATTTTTAGAAGCAAGAAAGAAATTCAAGAACTTTTTTTTTTTTTTTAAACCGATTTACTAAAGTAAGGTTTTGGGCTATATTTCAATTTCTATTATATTTCTCATTATTTGAAAACATTACTTAACGAATCAGAATTACTTAATGAAGATTAAGTTTTTAGAATAAAAAAAACACCATTAGAAAAAATAAACTGAATTTAAAAAATATATTTTTTTATAACCATATTTAATCATTAAATTAAATCACAATTACTTACAATTTTTGGGCCAAATTAAATTAGCCTTTAATATTTTCAGAATCACATAAGTTTCTAAATAAAATGTGAGAATTAATTTGAATGAGCGTAATAAACCATATTTTTTATATATATATATATATATATATATATATATATACACACACACACACACACGCACACACAAAAAAATGCAATAAAATAAATGAGAGGGCATTTGTTAATTCTTACTGCTGCTGCTCCATCGCCTACTGGGTTATGAAGCTTGGCTCTCTGGGCCTCCAAGTACTCCCTAAAAGGTTTCTGAAGAGATGCTCCGATTCCAGGGATAATACTGTCCGAAAAAAACAAAGATATGATTAGCAAAGCCTTACCAGTAACCGAAGCCGCCAGCAGTCCACATCAGCCTTCCTTCACTGAAGCCCCCAGTACAATGAGACCGAAGCTCTCTGAACCCTCACTTATAGCAGCCAGGCTTCTGTAGGAACTGCTCGAAAGCAATTAATGAGGAAGTGACTCAATATCGTGTCATCACAGCGATGTAGAAAGAACCGCCCAGTTCTGGGTGGGTGTGAATGTCACTGAAGCCAAGCCATCATGTAAGATCAATTATAATACTTCTGCACCACATATCTTCAGTTTCAGATGCAATTCTCATATCTTTATTACATCAAAAAGCACAGCAAATACTATTGAAAGGAACCACAATATAAAGTCTGAACGTTGCTGGTCTTGGTCACATGACCTCACCACAAGAAAACTCCTGGCTGGTGATTAACAACCTCAAGTTTGAGCGGCACGTCGAATTCAAAGGATCTCGCTTAAATCATGATGAAACATGCTGACTGCATTCTTAAATGGTAATTATGAAGTGCTTTCGATGTGGCTTGATTATAAAGCTACAATTGTCCGGCCTCATTCAGAGATGAATAGTAGATTTCCAACATGGAGACCACATCTCCACTTTTGAGTCACTCTGTTACATCATTTCAATTCTGACTGCATCCCCTGCTAAACTCACAGACATCACCATAAATGGTGAAGATTTCTCATGCTTACTAATAAGTGGCTTCAGTGTGTGATGCAAATGTAGTGTTGGTGTATATCAAGGTCTCATTTCTACCTACAATCAAATGAAAAGCATTACAAAGGATGATCAGTAACCATTTTAATAGTCAACTACAGGTTTATTTTTTTAAATGGCAATTAAGCACATTTTCCCTCGCCCAAGGCTTTAGCTTTGAGCTCTGACAAAAAAAAAAAATCATATTGGTCTTAAAATAGGATCAATTTACACAACATAATTTCCTCTCTTTCTGATTTTTAGGTGAAATGTGACCTGGACGGATTGAGCAGTCTAGAGGAACAGAAACTATAAGCATTTCTATAGATGATTCAGACTAAACAATGCTAAGAATGAGACTGTGTGAAAGGGGTTCGTAGGCAAGCATTAAAAAAAAGCTGGCCACAGCTCATGAAAGTTCTTTGAACCCTGCTAGATCCTTTTTTGGTTTCCTTTTTTTGCATTTACATGTCACAATGACATTCACAAAGAAATTCACCTTGTATTTCTATCTATAAACTACCAATCATAATTTTTTTATGTTTTTAAAACAAAAAAAAAGTGCTTATGCTCACCAAGGCTGGATTTATTAGATAACAAATGCAATAATATTCTGTAATATTATTACAATTTAAAAAGCTGTTTTATATTTGAATATATTTTTAAAGGTAATTTATTTCTGTGAGGCAAAGCTGAATTTTCAGCATCATTACTCCAGTCTTCAGTGTCACATGATTCTTCAGAAATCATTCTAATATAATCATTTTTCTTAAATATACGTATACACATGCATGTGTATTTATATACATAATAATTATACATAGTACACACTATTTTTGGATGCAAGTAATCGCTATTAATCGTTTGACAGCGCTAATTAAATTCTTAAAAAAAAAAAAGAGATCTTGCTGACCTCAAAACTTAACGTTAGTTTTATATATATATATATATATATATATATATAGTGCGAAATTGAATGATTAATAATACAAAAACACTTTGAATTACCACTCATGAAGCCAAAAGCAAACAAATCCATCCTCAGAATGTGCACAACTAGTATAATTTCATGCATTCTTGATTCATGAAGCTACTGTTTATTCGCTATAAATGTTTACTGTTGTTTACACAGGGTGTCCATATTCATCTCACGCTGGTGTTGTTACTCACCCGATCAGAGAGACCATCTGCTCCACTATGTGCTTGCTGAATGTTATGATAACAAATAGTTTCTGTAGAGAAGCAAAAAGTAGATAAACATGGTCAGACAATGAATCAACGGCACGTTCCTCAAGGCGGCGGCTGCATGCAGCAGATCTTATGTTATGTGTCTTTAGGAGACAGTGAGACAATAACGCTGTGATGAGACACACAACACCCGGTGAGATCACCGACTCGCTCATGCTCATGATTCGATCATTTGGATGAAATAAGCAGACCTGAAGACATCAAATGCACCGCTGTCTAGAATCTGCTTAGTCAACATTTAGAAACTCCGAGAAGCTACATGCAAAGGTGTGTCTTTGATGATCTAGTGGCACCAGTCTGTTTTATGACTCACTCAAAAAGCATAAAGCAAAAGTGTTTAAAAAAATATGTAACATTGGTTTTCATACCTGAATGTGCATCTTAATAATGGCCTTTCCGATGAGAGTTGCTCCAAAGAAGGTCCAGAATGGAATCAGGAAATGACCACAGGTGATTCCAGCCAGGTCAAACAAGGGATTTGGGATCTGAGAAACATTGTAAGCATTGGTGAACACTGAAAGATAATATACTGGAAAATCAATGTGAAACACAGAACCAAGTATTTAAGTATTACATTAAACCAGTGAACACACTACATTAACTGCTTATTCACAGTGAATGTGTTACTGTAAACCATTTACACTGGAAATCTGTAATTATGAAATAGGCAAAAATAAAGAGGTTTATATATATATATATATATATATATATATATATATATATATATATATAAAAATAAATAAATAAAGGATAGAGGTAAGTAACAGGGTTCCTACAGGTTTCTTCAAATTAAATTCAAGTCTTTAAGAACTTTTTTAGACCATTTATATAAAAAATTAATACCTATTTCACGTCCCTACCAGCGAAGAAAAACTAAATCCTTGAACGTGTGTTCATTTATTTTTCAAATGTGGAATGGGTAAAAGAGAAGGCAAGCAGGTCTGAAAAATAAAAACATTTCAGTAGGCCACAAGAAAGTTTGCCGAACAATGTTAAGTTGTTTTTTAACATTAGCTAGCTACTTATACCATGATGGGAATATGGGGAACTGAGAGACCCCTGAACAATAAACATCGAAAATTAGAACTCAACAATACATTAAATTAAGAAACACAGTCAACTCCTTAGCTCTTCACTCAGGGCAGCAATCTCTTTATCAAGGACAGCCAGTTCCGTCAACTTCTCCTTTATCCTGACCGCAAGTAAACGTTTTAGCAATGTCAGAGTCAGGGAACATGCATTTGAAAAGCTCTGAGATACCCTCATTTCCATTGTAGGACTGGTGTTTAGCGATTGTGTTAAGAGTCCACAACACCTCGGCTTTCATTGTTGGTGTGGACCCAAAAGCTGTGTGCAGATCCACTCTAGTTTCCGTCATAGCTGGAGGGTCTGCAGCGCTAGCAGCAAGCTGGCTAATGTTAGTTGGTTGAAACACGCAGGCGATGGAAGGAGTTTGTTTTTGTCCATTGAGAGCGTTCATGTGCTTGGACAACTTGGCATGAGACTCTAATGCCTTAATTCCCCTTTGTACCTAGCTGAATCCTTTTTTTGCATATGGTGCAAAAAGCGTCAAAAACGTTGCTGTCCACTGGTTTTAACCAATGACGAAAAGAGTTTTTATCCAGCCACGCTTCATTAAATTTACATTTCCCCATAGCCTCAGAATGAAATTGGTAGCTAGCTAACGTAAAATCAAACGTTAAAAATATAACGGCGTCAGTCAACCTTTCCTGTGGAATGCTGAGATTTTCTTTGATTTTTCGCGCTTCTCCTTTGCTTGTTGCTTGAGGTCTGTGTTGTGTGTTGTGTTGCTGTAGCACATGATCTTCATTTACTGAAGGCATCACATGTTCGCAGTATTTTGTGCTGTGACTCGGGGCTGCGTTGCGTTCTCAATTATTGGTTCCGCCACTCTTTATTTATACTACGTTATTTAATCAAAATAATCGTGGTTGACAAATGAAACTTTTGAGGGAAATTACAATAAAGAGAAGTTACATACAGCACAATTTTTAAGACCCAGACATCAAAATTCAAGACTTTTTAAAGTCTTTTTAAGGTATTATTTCCAAATTAATAAATTCAATGCTTTTAAGGCTTTTTAAGACCCCGCGGGAACCCTGAAGTAAATGAAGAGACATACTCCATTCATAATATATCAAAAATAAAATAAAATAAAAAACTTAAAACTAAAAAAAAACCTGGAAAAAAAATACTTACGGAGGCACAAGCTAGAATTCCAAAAAATCCCACTTTCTGCACCATGTTTTGCACTGCAAGTTTGGCTCTTGTCGCAAAGTCCTGTAAGAAATTTGACAAAGAAAAAAAAAACCTGAAATGGACAATTGATTGTAGGATTCACCAATCTACATGACTTCTTACAACTGCTATATACAATTTACTTTATATTATTTGAAACAGTTTATTTCAAAACTAAAATCATGAAAAATATTAAATGATTAGGAACTATTTGTATTTTATAATAATTTTTTTAATATATTTAAATAAATGTTATTCAGTGTATAGTTTTAGAACGATATGAAGTAAACCTTCAGTTACAAAATTAAAAGGAAAAATTACAAAGAAAAATAAATTACAAAAAACGTTTGTGAAAATCTTAAAAAAAAAAATATATATATATATATATATTATATATATATATATAAAATAATTACTTGTGTATAATTATGCAAAATAAATTTAAAAAGTCTGCCATTTTGCTGATTAATAACTAAACTCTGGGCTAAAATGCACCATGTTAAAGCGCTCCAATTAAAAAAAAAATCTGAAGGCAGACCATGTGGGGTCCACTTAGACACTAAGAGGCTGTGATTAAAGAGAAGCTCTACTTCTGAGTCACCCGCTGCTCAAAGGGTTTACTGGAAATCAGGGGAGAGCCCTTCCAAGAAATCATGTGACCCATAAGTGAACCACAATAGTGAGGGCTCATGGGAATAAGACACTGGGACACCTGCCACTAACAGGATACAGTATCAGCTGCATCATGGGGGGCATCACTGTCGGCTTCATCAAGGCATGAGCACTGGAAGGAAATGGTTAGTTAAGCTCTGAACATCTACCGGAGCTCCTAATGATGATCAAAAGAAACTGCTGCCTGTGTGAAGGTGAAGGTTCAGACATGCGGGTCCAGTATGAGATGAAATCCTGACCTGTGCGCTCTGTGCCTGCTCTAGCATCTCCTCAAATTCCTCATAGTCTTCATCATCAGGATCTGCTCCAGACAGCCGTGCCGCCCTTGCCATGAAGTAAGGGGGCAGCTCTCCAATAGCCGTGCCCGCACCCTACAAACACAGTCACAAATGATGAGCCTAATGGGGACAACATAGGATTCATCAAAGGTTTCTGAGAACATAGTCATACATGCAATAGACTTTCACAGCTTATAGTTGAAACCTGAGATATGAATTTATGGAAAATGTCAAAAAGGATCAAAACATGAGATTGACTTCTGAAACAGAACCAGACGTTTTAAATAGTGCAAACTTAAATTAAAAAGTTGATGCAAAGCATTGTTAGCAAATGTTTCTAATAATTACTTAACCTTTAAATGAGGATAAAATGTAAAATTGTATGGGGGGAGGTATAATTCATTTTTAAAGTATATTATAAATACAATAATTATTATTAATGTTCCAAATTATTAATATTATACTTCCAAATTGTATTAATATTTACTTGTAATGTAAATTAGTAATTTAGAATATATAAATGTACATTATTCTTATATACACATTGAAAAAAATATATATATTATCTATCTATCCATCTATCTATCTATATATATTAGTGCTGTCAAACTATCAGTCGTGATTAATCACATCCAAAATAAAAGGCTTACACATATACAAGGAATGCACATTTATTTTAATTAAATTACACACACTTACTATATTTAAATTACAAATATTATATAATAACTTAATATACATTTTTATAATATAAATATACTATCAATTATAAATCTAAATTTACAAAATATTATAAACCATTGTAATATATAAATGTAAATATATAAACTATAATTACATTTCAACATTAAAATAATTAAATATCCTTACTAATTCTAAACACTCTACTTAATGTTTTTAATATATCCTGCTATACATTGTAAAATGATATATATATATATATATATATATATATATATATATATTTATTTATTTTTTTATAACCATTTTATTTTTATATTTTAAACAGAGGTGGTGACATCATACTTGTTACATGGTTTGAAATAAGTCCAAAACACTTCGTGTGATCTCTTTTTACACTTGGCAAGAGTTTTGACTTTCAAGAGTGCCTTCAGTGAGCAGCTTTAGTACTTGAGGAAAGACTGCACTGTGAAAACACTCACCCACATGCAGGCCTCCAGGCGAACCTTCGACATGATGGTCCATAATGAGATGCTCTCCTGCAGGACCTCCTCCTCTGGACACACTATCTGGGCTGGGTAGGGTGGCTCGGGGAAATTCACAGAGCCACATTCATATGCAGCCAGGGTGACAGAAGCTATGTGCGGACCCTGGAGGAAATGATGCAGTCACATGTTTACAGACTGAAATAATACTTCACGTGAGCATGAACATTTCTTTTCCATGAGCGCTGTCACATGCACAGCTTGATACATTTCTAAGACTAGTACCTCACAATTAAGATAAACAATTGTTCATTGACCAAGTACGTAAAACTACCTCAAAAGCACTTGTGGTTCAAATGCAACAGCAAAAGACTTGTGACATCAATGCAGCACGACGGAAAAACCGCAACACCTACTGAATGACAATTCATTTGCTAAGTGAAAACAGACATTGATGTCATTCATTCCCACAGTCGGTCTGTCCGTGGGAGATGATACGTGGGAGAGGAGACTGGACGATATACCATGTCTAGCATTTTTAACCTCTGATTAATCTTGCATAACCGAAGGAGGCAAGAATGACTCGGGTGGTACCATTTAGTGGACAGATCCATCCGAATCAACCTTAATCCAACAGAAAATACCATGCAGATGCAGCAAGTGATACAGAAACGTTTATTTTCTCACTTCAAACGTTGCTTTATGATGACCATAAAGCAACAAGATATCCAAAACCTGCACTTAAAGGCCTGTTAAACCTAAACCCAGTCTAAATACTGATGTTAGTCTTATGTCACTCTGCTGACTGTTGGGATCTTTACAGGCAGAGGTGATGTGAGCAAGAGTCAGGACCATTTTTTAGTCATTTTCAGAGGAATTAGCTCATGACGGTGTCACAGCAAAGAGCCTGATACAGCGACTGTTTTATCTGGTTACTCACTGCAACTGAGTTTATTTCCCAGGCACTGAAACCTGACACAAGCCACTTCCCAAACTCAATCATTAGATGCAGACGATGAGAACCTGTTTGTTTTGACAGGCTGGTTTCCTTACATTAAAGCTTAATACAGGGCTTCTGGTGCCAAAGACCAACCAAAAATGAAGTTTTTATTCAGCAAGGATGCATCAAAGTGATTAAAAGTAACAGGATTTTGTTTTACAAAAAAAAATTAAAATAAACACTGTTCTGTTGAACTTTCTCTTAATCAAGAATCCTAAAATAAAAGTTTCCACAAAATTATGAACCAGCTCAACATTTTTTGACATTGATAATAATATGAAATGTTTCTTGTGCAGTAAATCAGCCAATTACAATGATTTCTGAAGGAACATGTGACACTGAAGACTGGAGGAATGATGCTGAAAATTCAGCTTTGCAACAGGAATAAATTACACTTTAAAAGAACATTTATTTAGAAATATGTTATTTTACATTTGAATAATTTATAATAATTCATAAATAAATTTTACCAACCCCAAGAGGAAAAAATAATAAAGTACTATATTATATTAAACTTTTTTTTTTCTTCCTAATGATAGGTGTATAAACCTAAAAAGAAGTCTTTATCATTATGACTGACCGTGATTGCCCTAAAAAAATTAAAATAATTATAATTATTTGTGTTTCTTTTTTTCTCTATAGTTTTTGTCCTTTACAAATTAAAAAAGATTAAAAAACAAATAATAATAATAATTTGAGGTGAAACGTTGTACATATTTGCACTTTCACATCCCATTCTTTCACAATGCCGCCCATGCAACACAAACGGAGCACAAAGTACTAGAGTTCTCTGGTGACAGAGAAGGGGTTTGACTTTCACCACAGCCAGTGGAAGTGGACACACCGACCACGGTCTCGCAGTTCAGTCTGAAACTGCTGAAAGGTCTGATTACGAGATCTGACATGCTCTGTCATACTATTAATATACTTCAGTGGAACATCGAGCACACACATATACTTCGCTTTTGACAGAGGGTCCCACTAGGCCCCTGACAGTTAATTTAGGTGACTGTACCATAAGTAAAGACCCCATGAGATGTGTTTCAGACCATGTTTGTAACCATCGAGGTTATATAAATGTATGTATTTACATACATAGAGCGGTCCAGTATAAGAATCCTTACCAGGTACAAAAGGAAAGTGTGCAGTCCAGTGCCAAGACCGACCGAAGACAAAATACCCAGGCCTACCCAGTAGGCACACCACAGGAACTTCTTCTCCAGGTACTGTACATACTACAAACAACACAAACACTAAGTTCATAAAGAATAAAGACACTTCAGAGTAATGAATTCTCTTAATGGCTAGCTTACAGAGGCTACCTTCTTTAGCAAGAAACTGATCTTAAAGAAATGTTACAATAATTCAATTACATTAACAATACAGCAATTCTGATGACAACAAAATGCTGTAGAAATCCCTGAGCTCACCTCTTGATGTTCTCCTTCTACTGAGTAAGCCAATGAAAAAAGTGAAAAAAGGACTACAGTCAAAAATACCACACCTCTTCTCTGCCAAAGCCTGCAAAATAAATCAATAAATAAACAAATAGCCACTGTATACTGATCTGTACTATTAAAAGTAGATTTGATTACTAAAAGGTGGATCTGATTATATGTAGGACCATAAATTAATTCAAATAATCCCAACTAGCCCTACAGTTCAAAAGTTTGGAGTCAAAAAAATTGTATTTCTATTTTGAAGTCTTGTGCTCATCAAGTCTGCATTTATTTGATCAGAAATACATGAACTTTACATATACATAGGCTATACATATATATATATATATATATATATATATAGAGCCTATATAGGAAATCGATTTACCATAAAAGGACAGACACAAGGACAAATAATTTGGTTAAACTTCCCACAAACCATATATAAAAGACACTTAAAAATTGAGTGCACACTAAATTTCTTACTTCCACGTCCATTCTTTCAGGGTAATGAGGGTTTCTATGCAGAAATACTTTAGTGTGGTAAAAGGCCTCTTCCACAGCACTAAAGAGAGACGCTCTTCCCGGTCCAGCTGCTTTCTCTCTCTCAGAGATGAATCTGTGGGTACAATACACATGCTTTTAAAATACAATTCAATTATTTTTTATTTTTATTTTTTAAACATGCAAAACATCTATTGGTGAGCAAGTGATGCTAAATTGGCCTGAGGGTTAGGGTGAGTTCACATTTTAGGGTGAAACATTTATTTAAGATCAGTGATGAGAGATCAATCTATCAGTGACTAGGTTAGGTATGTTTATCTCAACAGGACGTTTTATCTGTGGTCCTGACCCTTGATCAGCTCAGCTGAGGGTGACGCTGTGACTGCCAGCAGGTAATTGATTAAATCAGCTTTCCATCAGCTTAACGAACCTGTAGAACTGCCATTCTGCTTGTCTTTAGGGTTTAGTCTTTTCTGTGGCTGTTCACATTCTGCTCCATTTGCAGCCATCTCCCACTACTGTTTACAGACACCTGCACACAGAAAACACACTCTGTAACGTCATCATAAATGACAGCCGCTGAAACATGACTCACTGATGTCTTGGGAAATTTGCTGAAGGCTGACAAACAAGTTTTCATGGTGGTTTGTCCTCTTAAGAAAACCTTGAGTGCGCTAATAGTTAGTCTTTAGGGAATAAATGTAATAAATGTTGATTAAAAATAAATAATTAACATTTTTTAAAATCTGATGACCACAAAGATCATTACAATCATTAAAGCTAAAAAAATTATGATGTATTCTAGTACAAGTATATTCATTTGTTTCCATCACAGGACTCTGGATGTCTGTATAGGTTGAACTATGACCTTTAACTAGCACTTAAGCTAACCCAACTGAGCTATAACTTCATAGCAGAACATTAACCATCTGGTTAAATAGAGTTATAGTATACGGACACTTTTAACACCTGTTGGGTAATTACCAGTTATTATAAATTAACAAAATCTCATTTCCAGATTCTATTTACATGTTATATTTATTTCAAACCGTCCATGTGGGTGATGAACCGGCAAGAATTAGCTGTCTATGTTAGCTTCGTGTCAACTATCGCTGTTTATATTAGATTTCAGACCCAGCGTCGATTATATAATGATATTCAGATACTTTAAGACTAAAAAGAGAGAGAAGAGTCCTAACAGAGATAATGTAAAGTGAAGCGACACAGTCATACCTTCAACTCTTCCGTTCTGACAGCAGCAATAAGCGACAACAGCCACCGGAAATGACTCACGTTTAGTGAGAACGGTGACGTCTTTTCAAAATAAAAGACCCAGAGAGACCGACTGCCTGCTGACTGGCATCTGTCGCTAAAATTAAGCGAGCTTTAGTTTGGCTTGAAAACATTTTCACCATGCTCTCAATATAATAGAACGTTTGTGAATTTTAATTTAGGATGTCGCACAACAGCTTCGCCGTGTGGCTTGGGGACTGTCGATGACAAAAATGGAAAGGCTATTTTAGGATGAACCAGGAGGACATTTATTCTGCTACATGCGTATCCGGGATCTTGCTTACTATCGAATGACTGAAGGAAATTCATGACCTTTCCCGTATATGTTTATACACGTCTAAAATATGTGGAATAAAAAAAATTATTAATAAAAAATCCAGTCTTTTCTCTTATAGACTGATACAAGTGAACATTTTTACAAATATACATTTCTGATTCTTCCACATTTTAAAGTTTTAGATTAAATGTGTGTAAAATGTTACATTACATCATTAGCCCAATAAATTCCGGTTTGTTGTACATGAAGGGGGTCACCTCGTGGGCGCCAGCATGTTGATATGTTTTTTTTTATTTTTGTGTAATGTAATAATGGCTAACTACACAATTTTTTTTCAGTTCCTTCCAATATGACCATCATATAAACTAGCAAAGCTTAAAAAAAAAGACCATGTGCACCTTTAATAGCTGCTGTGTCTGCTTTGTAGAAAAATAAAGTGGCAAGCTTTCTATGATGGAGAATGGATGGGTTTCATTTTAATCTTTGCCAATTTACAATCAAGCCACCAAAATAATCACAATCCTGTGAATTTATTCCCCAGTTTTCTGAATCTGCAGATCGCACACAAACCTTACAGGTGGACAAAGCATTGGCATCCGTTTGCATATTCATTCTTCTGTACACTACGAATAGAGAGCTAGAACAACACGACACCTGGCAACGCACAAACCTTAATACAAAGAATCGGATGAGTAAACACAGAAGTCAGAAGAATCAATGTATCCCTTGCTCATTTATGGAAATGGATTCACACAAGAAAGAGCACTGTATTCAATACAAGGAAAGGTCACCTGTTACACATGGAGTGAATGAGATGTTAACAACTACGAGGTCGATCGGAGAAACCGGTTTAGGCTAAGGGATTAAAATCATTTACTATATTCATGTCTGTATGCACTTAAAATTTCCATACAGCTACATATTTGTGTAGAATATCAGATTATTACTTAGTGTTAGCTAAATGTACCCATGGATGCATACGTTCATGTTCAAATATCGTTGAACCTTTTTCAGAATATACAGTAATGAAATGCATTAAACAGACTGACAGTGTAAGCTCTTCACATACAATACATAAAAATTAAGAGATTCTACATTAGTTTCCTCTCACAGCAGAGTGCAAATCCGATGCTTCACGACATATTTTAAGGTTAATTGCTCTTCTCGACACTCCACTTACATACACAACTTACACTTACATACATGCCCCCTTAAAAAAAAATCAGCTCACAAACAAACAAAAAAAAAAGTAAAGAAATGCTAGTGATATAAGTAGCCTTAAATATGGAATGTGAAATAACAAAAATGCGGTCAGATTATTTTCTTTGACAACACAAATAAAAATGAAGTCCTTCATTGCATTTTAAGGAAAATAATTTAAAACTTTTTTTTTTTTTTTTTACTTTATATAATCTTGTGAGTAGACCACAATAAGCCAGTAAGGAACTTAAGGAGCGATGGATGGACAGCTGTGGGCAGGAGGGCTTTACATGCCGTAGCCGAAGCCTGGCTGTGCTGGTTGGCCGTAGCCAGTCGCCGTGGGGTAGCCGTAGCCGTAAGGCTGCTGTGGGGGGACTGCGACGTTGGGGCCTGCAGTGAGCATCAGCTGGGGTGTGCCTGGGAAAAAGGAGCAAACACCGGAGCATTAATACAAAAACCACCTACCACAGGTTTAGTATGCGACTGTTAAATATTTTACACCAGACTACTCTGCATTTGTTATGGTGATAGACCAATATATTAGGCATATTCGTTATTTTGAGGTTACTTGAAATATTTTTGAGTGAAAATATTACATTAATTGTATATGTATATAATATAATCAAATATCAATTTAATTTATACTTGCTAACATCAAAAAAAAAAAAAAAAAAAAATACCCAAAAGGTTACTGCAAATATACTCATACTCATATAGTTGCTAGCACTAAACAAAAAATAAAACAATAACAAAACCAAAAAATGTAATATA
Source organism: Carassius carassius (assembly GCF_963082965.1). Classification (NCBI taxonomy): domain Eukaryota; kingdom Metazoa; phylum Chordata; class Actinopteri; order Cypriniformes; family Cyprinidae; genus Carassius; species Carassius carassius. The sequence goes on from NC_081782.1 coordinate 16,811,205, forward strand.
ATGAGCAAATATCTAGTATATCTGGTACTTTAAGGTTACTCCAAATATTCTATGAGTGGAAATTACATAAATTATACATGTGCATTAAATATAAATTTGACTCATACTTGTTAGCATAAAAAAAGACATATATATTTTTTTTTAAATGTGAAACAATGAATTTATATTTTGGCATATGTATTTTAAGGTTACTGCAATTATTTTTATACATGCAAATTAAATATAAATTCCTCTCTTATATTTTGCTATTTCTTAGCGTTAAACAACAGAAAAAAAATCTACATAAAATGTACAAAACATGTAACATGATAAGCTAATATATTGTGGCATATTAGGTATTTTAAGGTTACGGCAAAAATTTGAGTGAAAATATTACATTAATTATATATGTGAATTAAATATACATTTCATTCATGCTTGCTAGTATTAAACCAAAAAAAAATATATATATATATATATAACAATAAAATAAACACAAAAGGCAAAATAAATTGTTAAAACAATAATTATTTTAAATAAAACCTAAAAATAAAATGTAATATATTAAAAAAAACAAATAAGTGCCTTCTAAATATCTGTATTAGCCATATAAATAACATATTGCTTGACCAATAATTTGAAGTGGAGTTATAAAAGGTTTTTCTTTCTTGGTCATACCGTAGACAATGGGTTGTGCCTCTGTGAGCTGTTCTTCCTCTTTCCTCAAAGACTCTGAAGCATCCAACTTGTCAACCTGAATGAAGGAGAGCGAGAAAGGAGGAGAAGAGAGAAACAATGAGGAGAGATAAATACTTTGAAGAAAGGGGGCAATGACTGATGGATGGGACCATTCATGGGAGATGCATAAAGCCAAGCTTAATACAAGGTGCAAACGCTTTCAAAGCAGGTCTCGGGGCACAAGCTTCTTGCCAAGGCACTCCATACCCGACGACAAATACTTCCCATTGAAATAAACATCCTATTATGTACTCATGGTCTATGCATTTCACATGTAATCATGGTCACTATGGCTTTGTAAATTCAATCGATAAAGACTTGGTACTGATAAGATGGTACCCCATACAGTCAGTCAGCATCCTATTAATTATCAATTAGGAATTTATAGTCAGAGGACACTGCTCACTGGACAGGTTCTGTGAAAGATGCTCCTGCGAGAAAAAGAAGTCATTGTGCGAATAACTTACAAAAGACCAATAGGTGCCCTACCACCATAAAACAACCAAAGCCATAATCTGATATAGATGACAAATAAGCAACTAAAAGCCAAGTTACAAAGGTTAGACTGTTCTGGGTGTCTTACCCATCCTTCAATGATTTGAATTATGATTTAAAGCAATAATGCAACTAAAAACTACAATTCTGTTATCTATTACTCACCCTCATGTCATTCCAAATCTACTATTTTTTTTTTACTTCAGTGGAACACAAAAGTTGTCATTTTGAAGAATATTCAAACTCAAAAGTTCCATCAAAGTGATTTTCAAGTCTTTTATGATAACTTATGAACTGTATGGTCTTTTTTGGAGCCTGGCACCATCCGTTTTGTCGTTTTCATATTTATGGAAAAGAGCACCTTTGAAATTCTTCAAAATTTCTCCATTTGTGTTTCACAGAAGTCAGTCAGTCATACAGGTTTGGAACATCCTGAGGGTAAATAAATGATTAAGGAATTGTCATTTTTGTGTGAACTATCCCTTTAAATGTTGTATTTGGGCTCAGTTCTCTACATAGAGCTGGGTCTCGTTCTTCGTACGTCGCCAACTCCGTTAGCTGGATTTGATTGTTGATGATTTGTCAAGATCTTGGATTGGTCGGTTCTTCGAAGCCTATCCTGGAGTTGCTGTCACCGGCAGGTCCGTAAGCTTAAACCTGCTCGGGAGCAGGCTTATTTCATGTAAACAGGATTAGATTGCATCTTTTTATGCAGAATTTATACTCAAAATATGTCTGGTACCACCGCTACTTTATTAGTAGAGCATCCTACTGATACAGTGACAATTTATAATAATAATCATAAAAAAAATTTATTTAAAGATAATATAATAATGTTGTGTAGTCTTTAATACTATGTATAGAGACGGTTTTACTCACTGAAAGATTTATTTGTCATAAAATAATTACATGCATTAATTTGAACAATAACCACTATCATGGGAATGGCTTGATGGAGCGCAGGAGATGCAGATAACATGATCGTGACCCTTAAGAAACTTTAATTAATGCTGTCACGTAACAAATCTGTTCAAATTTAACATTTAATTTGAAATATGAATTGCTAATTACTACATTGAAATAAAAATGTAACGCCTGTACAAATCATAGAAGTCATGAATATAAATAATTGGGAAACATGTAAAAAAATTTAAATAACATTTTCATTTATATATTATAACATTTATGTAGTTTTGTTCTTTTGGCTGTTTCCTTATAAAAGTCCAGAAATTTGTCAAGTTTTTCATCAGGTGTCTTTTTTAATTATATGATGTCATTATGTTGCTGTCTTGCCGCCAGCCAATCGCTGCACTGCTGATCGTGGTTTCGAGTATCGATACATAACCCCCTTTAAACCAAACCATGAACGCACAATTATCTCAGATAACTCAATCCAGCCAAACTAATCATCAACAACAGATGCCTTCGAAGAATGGAGCCCAGATGTCAACTTTTAAACATTCAAGTATTATTCTGTTGAGCAGGCTTAAAGAGATTGGAAGGTCGAAGTTTTGTTGAGAGGAAGAAATCATGCCACCGGTGTAGTTTGTTATTCCCATGTTAAAAAGAGTGCATGAGAGAAAGGCCGAGTAAGAGTGAAGGTGTGACGGGGTGAGAGATGGGTTAAACAGCCATTCACGGCTTCCAGAGGCAGGCAAAACAAACATCTACGATCCCTGAGCTTTTAAGGTTGCTACTAACACGGTAAAACACATGCTTGTGAAGTATCTACAGCATACAATGGTTTTAGTTCTGTGAAGGACCACACTTTCTCATAGCTGTCGATAGATTGCAGCTTGAAAACAAATCAAGCAACCATGCAACTCTTACTTTAATGCTAGTATTAACTATGAAAATGTGGTCACTTCATTTTGCCGTCATCTCATTTTGAACCTCATTACCTAAAAATCAGTCTACAACAGAATTGGCTGATGAACTTTAACAATTCGTTTTTTTTTTATTCAAATAGTCTAGTTGGCAATCAATGCAATTCCAGTTTCATTGCATTCATCAGCAAATTCCAGCTTTCTGAAGAGGACAACCACAGCGCCTGGCAAACGGATGGTCAGTAATCTAGAAGAAACTCAAGGAAAGTCTAGTTAAGGTATCTATTTAAAAGCAGCAGTGTGACAGTGGGAGGGAAAAACTCATGCAGATTCTTCAAAGTTTCAGTCTTCCAAACTACAAGGGTTAAAGATGGAATAAGAGTGAACCTTCACCTTTTCCGTTATTGCATCAACCTGAAAGGGAATTTAAGAGTGGCAGCTTAAGAAAAAGCAAACTTAAGAGTGCAGCATTGCAAATAGCAGGTAGAGAACAAAAGCAGCTATCACCAGAAGTGTTCAAAGAAATGAGCCGTGAGAAATCAGAGAAGATACAAATCAAATGTCCTCTGTTAATCCACTAGCATTTGTTGTTCACTTTTTGTTCAAATTATTTAATATTACACAGTGTGACTATAAATCTAAACTTGTAACAAAAATATTCATTGTTCGTGAATAAAAGAGGAAACAAAACTTTAAAACTCAACATGTGGCAGCAAGTAGAAAAAAATGGAAAGTATGGAAAGAAGGTACAAAAATTGCAAGTCATCATAATATGGATGAGTAAGATTAAGATAAGAATCAGTAAGATTTTTTTAAAAGAAATATTAAAGGATGTATTAAATTAATCAAATGTGATAGTAAAGCTTTTATAATGTTACAAAATATTTCATTTAAATGCTGTTCACGTTAACTTTTTTTTATTCATCAAAGAATACTGAAAATGTAATGTTTCTGGAGCATTAAATAAGCATATTAGAAACCTATTATGAAAATTAAAAAAGGAATAATGGCTGCTAAAATCTAGCTTTGTCATCACAGGGATAAACTAAAATAAAATGTTAAAATAAAAAAAAATATATATATTTGAACCATAATATTCACGATATTAAGGTTTTACTGTATTTTGATCAAATAAATGCAGCCTTAGTGAGCATTAGAGACATCCTTCAAAAACAAGATAATTTGACCAAACTTTTGAAAGTGATATTGTTACATGATAAAAAATCCTAAAAACTGGCCCACAAGCTCCACTTTCCCTGCAGAGTTTAGCTCTAGCCCTAATCAATCACACCTGAGCATGCTAATCAATGTCTTCAGGATCTTTAGAAAATCTAGCTAGCCGATTAGAAAAAACGCATTAAGTGACCAGGTGTAAACAGACCCTTAGGTCAAGGCTCCTCAAATCTAGTCCTGGAGGGCCAGTGCACTGTAGAGTTTAGCTCCAACCTTAATCAAACTCACCTACCTGCGATTTTATAATGATCCTGAAGACATTGATTAGCATGCTCAGGTGTGTTTGATTAGGGTTAAAGCTAAACTCCGAAGGAAAGTGGATCTTGTGGGCCAGATCTGAGGATCTTTGGTTTACACACACACACACACACGTCGTAGCCAGGTTTATAAGATCCATGTCGTGACATGTAGTGATCTTATAGGATTGCTAAAATCATACAGTGTGTTATGGGCTTAAAGCATCTACCATCCCAAACGGTGTTCACCATCAGACCCAGAAGTTGGATGGAGGCTCACCTTGCTGAGGTATTCCCTCATGACCTGGATGAAGTAGGGCATGGAGAAGTCCATGAGGTTGTGCCTCCAGGCGGTCTCCAGGACCACGTCGGGCCTCAGCAGGTCGTAGCAGGTGAACAGGCAGGCAGCAAAACACTCTTTCTTGTCTTCCTGCAAGAACCACTGCAGCAGCTCCTCAGCCAACTCGGTGTCCTTTGACTCTGAAGCATACTGCATTGCGTCCTGCAGAAGAGATACAAGAACAAAGATTCAGTGAACAAGATCTCCTGCCAAAACTGGGCAACATTCTCAGTATGACATCCCATGAGGTTGGGACAGGGCTTTTCAAACTGAAGGAATTTAAGTACTAGGGGGTCCATAGAAAGGTTTAAAGAAAAACTGTGTGTGTGTGTGTGTGTGTGTGTATATATATATATATATATATATATATATATATATATATATATATACACACACACACACGTTAAATTACATTAAATTAAGTTTTATAAATACATTTATCAATAAGCAAATAAGACTAAATAAATTAAATTAAAATAAGAATTGGATAAAAATAAAATTTGATAATGCAAGTAACAATAATAATTTAAAAAAATTACAATAAGACAAATACATTAGATCAATAAGTAAATGGGTAAAATTTAATTTGTTTATCAAAATAAATAATTATTATAAAATGTAAAGCTAAAATTTGATTAAAATGCTACTATAGTGTCCTGTAATGAATAGAAAAACTTTAAAAATATATATTAATTTAGAAATTTATTACAGTATATATATATATATATATATATATATATATATATATATATTGACACCAAGCCCTGGTATAAGAGACGGTTGGCTGAAGGTGAGACCTTGTAAAGTTTGTCTTTCTTGCAGAGCTCCACGCTCTGTTTCCAACGGTTGTTGCCTTTGAACAGGTAGGCAGCGATTCGCCTGAACTCGATGAGTTCGTGCTTCTCCAGGCTCTGAGCCAGAGATATGTTATCAAAGTTATCGTAGGCATCAATGGATGTGCGCAGAGCCTGTGAAGAAGAAAAAAAAGGCAATAGATCACAAAGCTGCCAACCAAGATAGTGTGTTTAAAATTACAGGCTGGATCCAAAATGGTGCATTTGATATTAGAGCTGAAACAACGAATCGATTTAATCGATAAAAATCAATTATTAAAATAGTTGTCAACTAATTTAATAAATTCAAAAAGTAAATAAATAAAAAGTCATCGATTCGTTGCTAAATAACTTTTATTTGCCGTAAGCGGCTCATTTCGTGCATATTTCAAATCTGCGGTGATCAAAGTGTGGCAGTAATGAGCCACCGGAGGTTTTACTCAGCCAGTACAGCAGGAGAAGTAGCGAATAGCCAATAGCTGGCCTCGTTTTATGTCACGTGCTTCCCGAACAGCGTCTCTGCAGCATTCAGTGGGATGTGGGAGACTGGGAGTACTTTACTTTGAGCCTTCAAAAAAGAAGAGTAACCTGTAAACTCTGCACTACTGAACTGTTTAAGGGGACGTTCACATATTGCGTCTTTTGCGCGCTCAAGTTCGTTATTTCCAACACCGCACCGCATCGAGTTAAAAACATCTCAACTTTTCAGAATGCTGCAAGCGCATCGCGGGTCATGTGACAAGAACTAACCAATCAGCTTCATCCTTTCCCGTAACAACGTTAAAAGCTCAGTCAAGATGAAAGGAACAGCTGATCATAGTTGTATATGGATTTCCATTTTGAAATAAATTTAGTAGCAGAGCTACTGCAAGCGATTTATTTGAGCTGCAAATCCATTTATCCTTTGCTGAAATTTCCGCGTCTTCAAGGAGAGAACACGTAATGGTTGCTTATCAAAGGCAGACGCCTCAGGGGCGCTTCTGCACGAGCGCTTTGGAAAGGAGGAGAAAGCGGCGCGCCTAGCGTTTTCCACGCGTTTTTAGGCACGATATGTGAACGGCCCCTAAGACTTTTATTTGTGCAGATTCTCCAGTACAATGTTGTTTGCAAATGTTTAGTCGTAAAAGCTGATAACATTGCTTTTTAACAGTTAACATTTAAAGCTTTACAAACATGTTCTGTGATCAGTTTGTCGTTTACCAGTTCAAAATTCAGTCGTGCAGCCTAATTATGACTGAATGAGAGAGGTAAATGTTTAAAGATATTTGAAATGCACTTTTTTTCTAAGTATTCACTGCTCTTTTTCACACAGCAGGTTTTTTGTGTGTGACTGTCCAATTTTTTTTTCTGGACAACCTTCTGATGGATTTTACTTTAAATTGTGAGTTCCATTCAGGTTTCATGCCACTGGCACTTTATTCGAAGGATTGTTTACAATTTCACAGCAAAAGCTATAAAGCTGTTTCCCAGTAAATAATAAAATACAATGCACTGCAATTTTATTCTGTTTTATCCTTATTCTTCGTGAAAATATGTTCTGAAAGATTCCTTAATAAGCTTCGTTCGGGATGTTAAACTACTTTAGGAGCTCTAAGGACTGCCATGGTGAAAACATTATTTTAAATCTCCTTGTGAAATTTGCTAGAGTATGTATGGGTCAGTGTTCTGATTGCAGAAGAGTTCGACAAAGGATTACTAACACAAAACAACTCCAGATATATTTTTGATTAGGATATGACAGTGCAAAATGGTTAAAATCTCTTAAAAATCTATGCTGAAGGATAAAGACCATTTATTAATAATTTACTTGGGGGAAAAAATGGAAAAAAACTAAAATATAAGTACATAAACCAATTAATCGATTAATCGTAAAAATAATCGACAGATTAATCGATTATCAAAATAATCGTTAGTTGCAGCCCTATTTGATATATACCTGATAATCCTCCTCCATGATGAAGAGATTATTTAGTGCCTCATTTACAGCCTTGTTGTTGTGGTTCTGTACAGACCTCAGGTAGGGTTTCACCAATGACAATTGTTTGACCTGAAAACAATAAATCAAAACATTTGGTTAAAAACTGCGAAACGGTGGCTGTAATGGTTAAGAGAATTCAAACACAGTACCTTGCTGAAGAAGTTGACAGCACGAGTGTGGTCAAGACGCGGGGACAGTACAATCAACAGGTCATTCAGTAACAGCGGTTTGAACTCCAAGTAGAAGTGGGTGGCTTTGTAATACAGCTCAACATTAGCAACCTACAACAAGAGTTAACAGAAAAAAAAATACAACCTTTTCAGTCCAATCGAGTGAACAAAGTTGGACAAAGTCCTAAACCCAAAGTATGTGACAATACCTTGGTTATGATGTCCTTGAACTGGCTCTCCTTCCAGGCATCTGAAGGATGGTTCATCATGGTGATGATGGCGTTGTCATACTCCTCATACTTATCATACAGGAAGACTAGCTCTCCCCACAGGTGAGCCTGCTCTGCTGCCCTCAAAACCTGAACAGACACATGAAATGTTTCATCAATTTGTTCCATCAGCCAATACATGGAGATAAACCACTGTTTGCTATTTTAATGCTAATTAGTTTGGAAAAAATATAATAGGGGTGCTCCGATCAGGAGTTAACTGTGCAGTGTGCAGCTCACTTATTGTGCAAACGTGATGTGATTTGAAGCAATTTGCGCATTTTAAGAGAACGAGAGCGCACACTGTGAGTGCAATACATAAGAACTCCATTTTCATCAATCAACATTTGATTTGAAGCAGACAGACCTTGGGAATGTTGACTCTGGACCAGAAGAGCTCCAGGTGCTCCTTCATCTTCTGTGGTTTGAATTTGGAGTAGAGGATGGCCAGTTCTGTGAACATGCCCATGTGAGCGCGCTCCAGCCCCAGCGCCGCCTCCAGCATGGTGATCAGCTCCTCGAAATAGCCGCGGTCCTGATGGAGAAACCGCAAATATCAGTGCTGCTGGACTGTAAGATGGCCAGACACACTAAGGAGGTTCTTCTTAAACTTTGAATTGTTTGAATTGGATCATTTTAATAGAGTCCAATTTGGACAATTACTATTTTCTATATACTTTACTCTGTTTTGTTTGTAATCCTGTAGTATGACTTTGTCCATAAAAGCAGTAATTTTTAAATTCACAAAGAACAATTTCTAGTCAAAGAAATATTGTAAAATGTAGTGTTATTATATCACACTATCAACTAGTGTTTTATAGTAAATTAGGGCCGTCACTAACAATTATTTTGTTAATTGAGTAATCGGTCGATTATTCTGAATATTAATCGAGTAATCGGATAATTATAATTAATTCTTAGTGGTAATAAAAATCAAGTGGTAATAAAGTATCAAAAGCAAGTAATCAAGGAATTTTTGAAGAAAACTTAAAATACATAATGTATTATAAACAATAGAACTAATGTACACTATGCATTATAACAAATGCCTGCAGAAGATGCCAACACTCTTGACGACTGTTTTTACACTTTACTAAGATGATGCCAGTTTGTGTGGAGCAGCATTTACTGTTAACGGAGCTGCATTGACACAGACGTACGTAACCTACCATGTAAATAATTAAAACACATCTTAAACCTGCATTGCATATACTTATTTAAATGAATCGCAGCATATGTGAATTCACGAATAGCATTAAGCTTTGATTTTTAAATGGGTTAAATATATCAGGCAGCCATGGAAAACTGTCTAATAATGCATTTCACAGATTTTCGTCTGTGAATTTCACCACTTCAACTCAGGCAAATTGCAGTCAAATGTTTTTTTTGTTTTTTTTATTGAGTACTCGAATTGAATCGAGGAATTTTGACAGCCCTATCTTAAATATTACATCTTAAAATTACAATTTACTATAGAATTATAAGGATTATGGATATTTTCACAACTTTTCATGACTGTCATCAAACCTAAATTAAATCATTCTCACCTGGTAGTAGTTGATGAGCTCCTCAAGTTCATCAGCATGAACGACAATATGCAATCCACACATCTGAGCCAGACGAAACTCCTTCCCATCAACACAGGCAAAGCAAACCTACAAGAAGGCAACATCCTTGTCACAATGTAAACAGAATATATAGAGGCAAAACAAACGGGATCAAAGCTATTCACATAAACACAAGTTAACCTGCTACTTAAAATAGTTTCTGTAACTACAGAAAAGAACAAGAATGTATAGCCAGACCTCTTTCCAGGTCCTTGTGCTGTTGGCTTTGCGGGCCCCATCGACAGCAGCCTGATACTCGCCAAGATGCACAAGAGTGGAGGCCAGACGGCCAAAGTTGGATACATTGTTATAAAGTAGTTTAGCTGCCTCGTACATCTTCTCATCATAGCATCGGTCCCCAACCTAGACAGAAAAAAGCAACATAAGTTCAGACATTAATCGATCAGACATTTACAAAAAACACTGCAGGAATTTGTCAATTTTTAACTAAATGGAATTATTTAATTGCTTAGAACTGATTTAATTAAACTTTATTGTATTTAAAGAGTAACTAAACCCTAAACCAACTTTTTTTAGTTAATGATCTATAAGAATGGGGCTTTATTAGTGCTGTTCATTGATTCAAGTAACTTTTTTGACATTTGAGTATAAAGTGTTTTAATTCTACAATATATGGTGTAAAAACGTGTGAGTGCTGCCCTCTTCAGGTTGAACGGTGGCTACTGCAGTTGATTTTTCCTATTGGATGTTGCGGTGGCAAGTGACGTAAGCGGTGGCAGGTGACGTAGGCAGTTTCCAGCTCACCACGCCCCTTGGTATGAGCTACCACGCCCCTTGCCCTTGACAGTATAAAACCATCAAAATCACTGTAGTGAGTCAGGAGCTGGAATTGCGAGTATTGGTAACGACCAGGGTAGACTAATATAGCATCTATTTAGCATAGCAATTATATAGTTATTTAGATCTTCAAGTTAGCGTAGATTTATCTGTATTTAGTACAGTGGTCAGGATGGTACGGAGGTGTGTTGCTGGTTGCGACTGCACTGCATAGTTTACCAGCAGACTTTAAAATTAAGCGCCAGTGGTTGCATGCATTTGGCTTGGAAGACTGCAAGTTCCCGCCTAGAGCTTGAGTGTGCAAACTGCGTTTTACACGGGATTGCTTCTCCAACGCAATGGAGGTGGAAATGGGCTTCTCCACACAGCTCGCGCTGAAAAGTGATGCGATGCAGGAGTTAAGACCGCAGTTTGAGCCAGCGAAAAGTCCTCTACTTCAAATGATCGCTCTGTTGCAAATCTACTTGCGTCATTACAGTCACTCTCCATTTTAGCGTCTCTGACAGCAGCTGTCAATCAATCCGTCACTGCAGGTCTCAGGATCACGCCGCACTCGCTCAGCCCCGCCCTAGGCTCGTCCCCTCTATCTCCGCTGTGATCTGCCCACTTTTCAAATATTGTCAGTGGGTGGAGTCAGGCTCTGAGCAGGGGTTTAGTTACACTTTAATTTCCATTTTTTAAGTTTATGTAAAATACTTTATTTGTTTTACATATAAATATATCCAAATACAGCAAATATTGAAACTGGCAAAAATACGTTTATGAAAATTTAAAGAATTGTCTTTTTTCTTTCTTTCTTGAAAATCTGTATTTTCGTTGGGAAATTTTGGCCCATTAATTTCTAACCCAGCAGTATAATACACTTAGCCAAAGTAGGAGAATCATACTTGTTGAATGTGTGCGTTGTTGGGTCCATTGATAAACTCCTCCAGTTCAGCCAGACGATTAGTCTTGGCAAGGGCAAAGATCAGCTCTGTCTCTACATACGATTCACGGGCCTTCTTACGAGCCATCTGCAGAAACTTGACCAGATCCTCCCAGTTTCCTGAGGAGAAGACAACGATAATCTCACTTCTAGACCATTTCCCATATTTAAGAACATCTCAACTTGGAACGTTTTGGATTTAGTCAAGAACCAGGCACTCTTTATTGGTTCTTACCGCTTTGGGCTGCAGCTTGTCCCACTTCCATGTAGGCCGAGGGGTCATCAGCTTTGATGTAAGAGTCAATGGCCTCTTTCACCAGCCCCTTCTGCAGCTGTGCTTTAGCCAGCTGACTCCACACGGCCGGTTCATTACAGCGCTCCGCAAACTCATAGGCCCGGTCCAGATTTCCAATGTGCTCGATAAGAACCTACAGTCAAGAAAGACAACTAATTATTTGAGATCGCAAAAACAGGAAAAATAAACTAAGGGCAAGAACATGTTATACATAACATATATAGAATATATTAAGATGATATTTTAGAGATAAGATTCACCTGCACTGCTGATGTGTTCACATCGAACTTCCTGAAGATCGCAAAAGCCTCCTCGAAGAGCTCATTGCTAATGGCGATGTTAGCGATGTCTGGGGCGTCATAGTTGTCGAGGCGGTTGATGTACTCCATGACACGAGTGCGGTCAGCTTTGATGGCCGTCAGGATCAGGAGGTTCTGCAGGTTCCTGGGACACGAATAATGGAAAAGCAAAGGTTTAACAACCTAAAATCATTTATGGAAATCAGTTTATGTTTATGTCACCACTTGGATGAAATTACCGGTGTTCGCTGAAAATGGAGTTGTCCAAAACAATCTTCTCTAGAAGTTCAATGAGTTCATTGGGTAGGTCAGCAGTCATGAAAGCTTTGACAGTAACGGACACTTCCTCAGGGTCCTGGGTCTCAGAAAGGGCAGTTTGAACAACCTGTGGTGGGTGGGAACATAAGCTGTACTTAATTTTTACGTTTTGAAGCACTTTTTCATATTGTAACTCATCAACCTACTTGAAGTCAACATGAAATTGCCCGATTTTCTTTCCTAAAGCATTGGCATGGTATAGCTAGCCTTCAAAACAACAGGTTGGAACAATGTTCCTTTTCTGATGACATCACCAATGCCCAGTTGTTTAGCTCCTCCCCTTCAACCATTTGGTTTCATTCTAGTATGTAACTCCAATTTTCAATTGATTTTTTTTAACATTATGCCATTCTGCTGGGAGATGTAAAATGAAGGAACTAAAATGGGCTGCAAATAAATCTTCATATTGACTTGTATGATATTTTCTAATTTGCACCTGGTCGATTAGGGGTCGCCTGTAAGGGTTGCTTTCCAGAAGCACACTAGCCCACAGCTCGGGGTCCTTACGACGCACAAGGTATCGGGACAGACTCTTGAAGAGCGAGTTCTCATTGCAAACCTGTGAAGGTGAAAGAAAAGCAAAATAACAATTTCCCTCCATTTTAGGAACTGGCTTTATCAATAAACACTCAAAAAAATCTCTTAAAATATTCTGCACCCCTGTTCCTTACATGGATGAGCTCTTGGTCACACTGTCCTCTCTCATAAGCCACACAGGCCAGATGAGGATCCCTCTTCTCGCAGTACTTGCCCACCACACGGCTGTCATAGTAGGGGTTCTCTCGGAGGAAGCGCTCAGGGTTGTTGTTGCTGTCAATGTAGATCTTAGCCAGGGCATTATGGGTAGCAGGTTCCTCACAGCCCTCGTGGATACGGGCCTCCAACCACGGCAGAAGCAGCTTCAGTCTGTCAAAGAGACCAAAATAGTCAATTTTAGACCAATGCAAACCAGAACCAGACAATATTTGAATTGTGCATAACTGCCTGATATTGCAGTTTATTTATACATTTAGACCATTTAAAAGTGTTAATTCTCAAGTTGATGAACATTCTAATATGAGGATTTGATTCTTATTTCATTTATTAATCATTTCTTAAATATTATGTATCAAGTCTAAACGGTGTGAACTGTTACTTGTCACTGGATCATAGCATTAAAACACTTTCTATATTTACACGAACAGTGTGTTAAATATTTTACTTAATTAGTACAATTAAAACTGCAGCAAGACTCAGTTTAGCGGAGTTATATTGGCCAACAGTACGCACCTGTTTCTTTTCTCTACCTCGGCCACAAGCTCATCAGTAGAGAACTGGCCTCTGACCACCAGAATGAGGTTCTTAATGACGTCCTCAGAGCAGTCCACGTCCAGCAGCCCTCCAATCACCACGGGTAAACGGCTGGGGTTCACCTGACAAAACCAGTTAATCGCTCAATCAGCCACTGCCACAGAAACACCACACCGAAAGCCGAGGAGATCACGTGAGAATCACAAGAGTCGCTGCAATCATGTCTCGAGTACCTTCTGAACATAGATCTCGATGTACTTCTGGAGGTTGTTGCGGTATAAGTAGAGCACAAGATCATGGACAAAGTCAAAGCGGTCACACACAATGATGAGGGGCAGCTGGTCGGTCAGTTTGGCTTCCTGTTAAAGACAAGGTATACTGTTCTTAATGGCACAATTAACTTTTTCATTTCAAGATGCTTGTTAAAAGCCTAAATAAATTCAAGAGCTCTTCAGGAGTCATACCTTGAGGAAATTCTTCACACGATCAGGATCGTAACAGTTGCTCTCTCTGCAGATTCTCTCCACTTCTTTGATTTGACCAGTTTTACAAGCAGCCTGGATATATTTGAAGTGAACCTCTGGATCCTGGCTGAAGTTTACAATGGAGCCCAGGAAGTAGAATAGACCTGCAGGCCACACGAACACACATGCTTGTGAGATCAGATTCATTTCCATGATTTAGTGCAAACGGAAATCAAGTAACCAATTTAAAACAACTGTATTAAACTTTATTGGTATCAGGCCTGATGTTGCACTCCAGTACTCATACTGGTAAAAATTCACCGATACCACATAGCGTGTGAACAGAGCTGTGTCCAGATAAAGCATCACTAACAACAGAACAAACAGAGTAGAATGGAATATCCCTTTCTGACAGACATCACTGGAAAATTTATGGTTGAGTCAGATGTGTCAAATAAAGCAAGTGAGTAAACCAATGCAAAAGACAAGTTACTAGAGTTATTTGTTGTTAAAGAGAAAGAGAGTGTGCACTTCTGTTGCTTGATCTTGGCTGCTGTTTGCTCACTTAGCACATGCATCATCTGGATTAAAACTAAATTGTAAATATAAAACAAACTAAAATTATAGGGTATCCAATATATATTTTTTAATTACTTATGCAAAAAAAGGTATCGTATCTGTGAGTACCAAAAAATGAAAGCACTGAAAGACTCGTTCTGGAAAAAAATAGTAGTATAGATGCATCCCTAGTTTGAACTTTTTTTCAGGTAAGTATCCATGTGGCACTTTACTGAGATGTTCCGATATCCTTTTTCTCTTCCCGATACCGATTCCAATACCTGGGCTCAGCGTATCGGCCGATACCGAGTACTGATCCGATACCTGGGTCTGTATCTGTATATACAGCTGTATATACTACTAGCCCTGTGTAAATTGCTAGAATTATTTTATGGTGTGCTTCAGACTTATCCCTTAATAAAACATGAACAAATACATGGTGAACTACTGTATTTATTACAGTATTTTTATTATCTGACATGAATTTGACAGTAATATTTATTTTCTTAAGCGAAAAAGAACTTCAAATGCAGCCAAAAATCTAACACTGCAAACTAAAAAAGGTATTTTAGTTTTACAATATAACTGTATAAAAAAATGCAACAAATAAGTCTAGAAATATAAAAAAATATATATTAATCAGATAATCTCTTTACAACAAAACAAGTAAAAAACAAGCAACCATCTAGGCTAGTGTTGCCACGGTACCAAAATTTCAGTATTCGGTACCGATACCAGTGAAAATCCACGGTTCTCGGTACCAATTTCGGTACCAAAGCAAAACACAAAAATATGCTAATTAAAAAAAAATAACTTTTTAGCACTAAAAATAAAACCAATGCCATTCTTTATACTTATTTACAATTGTGTTTAAAGTTTTTCTACAAGTCATATAATTATGAAAAACAGTAAACAAGTTTCACCCAAATTTAATTTGTCTTTTAATTTATGAAATTTAAACATTTTATTTTTGGTAAATAAAGGGGATTTGCTATTAAAATTAAAACATGGAAGAAATATTGTGATTTATTTCTTTAAAAAATAAAGTTTTATAAATTTTTTCAACAGTAGTAGCAGTATCGCATACATTTTACTAAATAATAGTAATATTTCTAGCACAATGCCTTTATGTAAAAATGAACTTTTAGGCCTAATGAATGCATATTTGTCATTTTAACTGAACTTAAGACTGGTGGTGATGCTTAAGATATTTTTGGTCATTGAGGGTTTCTGTAAAAAAAATAGTAATCGATCACATTAATTATTATTAAAAGATAATACTACTACTAATTCTACTATCATACTAATGTATATACAATGCACTATGAATTGATGAGCTGCTGGGTTCATGAATATTAATCACGTTGTCTGCGTTCGGTCAAACTGATTTGCTGAAATCAAAACAGGGACGGTAAGAGATCAGCGCCAGCCAATGAAATTGCCATTTGGGCATTAGCTCCGCCCACTACCAGAGAAACCGGTATGTCTTCTGCTTGTTCGAAAATGAATATGAATAATTCTAAATGAACTCCATTATTTTGACAGGAGAAGACAACAAAGAATAGTTTACATATAGCGTGTCGATTCAGCGTGGTAAGGCTCTCACTCTCTCTCTCTTTGCCTGTGTGAGAAACAGCGCTTTCAGTAAAGCGACGGTGAGTTGAGCGCCTTCACAAAGAGTTTACAGAGCATCAAATACAGGTGCGCTGTGCGTGCATTGAGATGAACTGAACAGTTCAGATCGCTTGATGGAGAGAGAACTCTGAAGCTCAGATGCTGAAATTAATGCAAGCGTCATGCACTTCAGTCTATGTAGTAAACAAACCCGCACGTCTCTGCCATTCATTAATTCACACAGAGACGCGCAGAACACGGATTCATATTTCAAACAACTTTTGCGACTTAACATTTACAGATACCGGTCCATATGGAGATTTGATTTG
This sequence comes from Carassius carassius, assembly GCF_963082965.1. Lineage (NCBI taxonomy): Eukaryota > Metazoa > Chordata > Actinopteri > Cypriniformes > Cyprinidae > Carassius > Carassius carassius. The sequence continues at coordinate 16,827,799 of NC_081782.1, forward strand.
ATTAATTTATGCTAACTTTGACTAATTCTCTGACTGTCCATATTAAAATGTAAGTTTCATTTTCATGACTGGATTTTGAGATTCCGTCCTCATTTTCTGCTTCGCGGAAATCATAGCGCTGAACCGGGTTTGAACGGGACCTCGGTACTACCGGTACTTAAAGAAACCTGGTACCGAAGTTCCCGGGTCTTTTGACAACACTAGTCTGGGCATAATTATTATTATTAATAGAGACGTATTATTATTACTACATAGAGACATAGCTAAATCTACTGTAGGCTACAACAGTAGCTTAATATATTGTCAATTTACACACATTAAACTGAACATTTATTTTGTTGGATTGCCATGAAGATCTTTGAGTGTCTGTGTTTATGATATGACAGTTTTCTCAAATGAAACCGTAAATTCTCATGAAGTGACGGTTTATGCGTTCGTGTCCTCATATAGTGATAGAGACTACAAAACAGCGAGCTCCCGCGCATCTGCGCCCGTCACCCACAGAGTTGTAGAATTTGCAGGAGTAATATTTAAATAGTATTTTACAGACATATTCACAGACACTAGTATATATTCGGCTAAAGTCTGGAGCCCTGCGCTTAGACTAACGCAGAAGCAACTGAACGCAGCTGCGGGGAACGAATACACTCGGGAGTCTGTAACTGACTACCGGTACTACAGAGACGCTGGTATCATAATTTTTTTTTATTTTCAGCACCGACTTGGTCGATGTCATCAGAAATACTGCTAAACAGTGGACATACTGCTAACGCGTTTTCATTTCTTCTTCGCTGCTCTAAACAGGGGTTGCTTGTGGCAACACAGCACAACTTCCTGTGTCTACAATGCATTCTGAGCAGCGAAGAAGAACCGTGCAGTGGTTAGGCAAAGCTAGCGGTCATAACTAGGTCTTGTTTAAGAAAATGGTATCGGATCGGTATATGGGTTCATTTACTCGCCAATGCCAGAATTTGTTGCGGTATCGGTGATATTTCCGATACTAGTATCGGAATCGGCACAACTAGCACTTCATTGTAAAACAGTAATGCACTGTTATTAAAATTACTTGGACAAGTCAGACCAAATCTACAAATATGGAGGTACACAATGAATGTGGTAAAAACAAAACTACTTTAAAGGGATAGTTCACCTTCTGTTGCCGGTCCCCACTGAGTTCCATAGAATGGGGAAAAAAACTATTCAAGTCAAAGGGGAGCAGCTGAAGGTGATCTATCCCTTTAAGCTACATTTTCCTGCCCTAATTTTCAGGAAAACCGGTTACAGTGCATTGAAAGTGTTTCAGCATTCTTACCCTCAAAGCTCTTGAAGGACTCAAAGAGCTCTGTGAGCGACTGGGTGGAGAGCTGCTCGTGATACTTGGAGGCCACCTGGACGCAGATCTGGAGGTTCTGCCTGATGTTAGCAGAAAGCATGGCTCTCAGACACTCCAGAGAGTCCTCCACCGACAGAGCACCGAAGAAGTTCACCAGCCACTGCGACCAGAGCGCAACATATTACCACATCAATCAGAGAAGTACCAAAACACTGACGGCCATCAACACAACTATCAACATTTAAGAGTCTTATTCCATTCAAATAAAGGCAAATGAATGATACATTAACATTGGGTGCAAAAGTCGAAGCAAACTGTGGGACATACCTCTGGATTGAGCAGATGGGTGTGGACCACGGCCCGTTTGATGTCATACAGGTCAGTGAAGTGCTCCAGAGCTCTCTGTAGAAGACCTGCCTTCTCACACAGCTGAGCCACATGGGCCCGGTCATAGTGGGTGAACATCTGGTTCCCCAGGATGGCATCTGCCACCTAAACAGGGCAAAAAATACCATGCCATGATACAACTCTTTGCAAAATAGTAAAGTAAGTGAGGTGCATGGTGCTGATGTTTGTAGTGAGCACCTGTGGGGCATGCATCAAGTTCATCTCCAACAGACGAGTCTGCAAAGGACCTTCAGTGGGGCGGTTGTTCTTCAGGGCATCCAACAGGAAAGATGTGCACTGCTGGATCAGGTTATACTCCATAAACACATCCACAATCTGTAGAATAAGCAAAAAACATTAGCAAATTCATTTGTTATTAAAACGTCACCTACTTTATCATCAGAAATGCTTACATCCAGTCCAAATTTGTATACAGTAAAATAAATACAACTTAGGAAATACAAAATGCTATTAGACCTGAGTGATGTCAGCCAGAGGTTCCTCATCCTGAACGAGCATTTGGGAGAACTGCAGGCCTTGTTCTGGACTGATCCGCATGACGTTCCTCAACAGGAAGATCCAGTCTGGAGTGTAGCCAACCTGCACACAGATGGCCACGCATTAGAGGATGGAGCTCAAATATTAAATCTCTCACACAAACAGAGCAGCTTACAGAGCAGTGTGAAATTTAGAGTCCGGTGAGGATATGTCAGTATCAAATTTTCATGTTGCAATTAATTGCTAATTCTTTTATCATCATGATATTGAATTTTAGTAGCAAAAAAGTGTTGTCAATACAGTATAACAGGTTTATTGCCTTTTTCTTAGAACAAAAATAACTGAACATTTAAATATAATAAAGCAATACATTAAAAAAACTTTTACACGGATTAAAGAGAAAAAGAATTATAAAGACCAATAAGAATCACTTTAAAATAAAGATCTCATTAATTAACCTTAGTAAATGCATTAACATTCACATTGAGCAATAGCTACATTTGTTACAGAAGTTATAATTCTTTGTTAAAAAAAACCTCTTAGTTCATGTTAGCTCATTAAATAGCACCATTGCAAATTTTAACAAAGTGTTATTAAATATTGGAATTACCTAAGATTAACCAATGTTCAGAAGAATCTTTCATTGGCAGTTTGTTAACTAATGATTAACTAATGTCAACTAATGAAGCCCTAATGTAAAGTGTGACTGAAGAATAAAGAAATCAAAAAACTTTCAAACAATATCAAGGGCATGTTGAAAGTCCAGATTAAAATGTAAAAAAAGTTTGAAAATAAATAGCATATTAAGTTTAAATATTTAGGTATTTGGTGCTGTGATGAACGCCATATCGCATACACAAATCTGAATGATGTTTAAATCATTTAAGCATGTTTCAGAAACAGAAAGTAGTGCAGCTGCTTTATTTATGGGGTTTTCAGGGTAGCGGCTGCATTTCTGCTGTTTAGCGCCATCTGCTGTCAGAGAATGAACGTGTGCTTTCATCCAGAACTTCAATCATGCGCTCTGTCATGCGCTTCTCATCCCTGCTTGTTTATTTCACTGTATTTGAAGTGCCCTATCGCATTACCGAATACTGGCACGTCTAGCTCCAGGAAACACATTTAAACTCACCTTTTTGGCATACAGTACAATCTTCTGGAACTGCCCGGTCTCTGCGAAACACTGGATGACTTTGTTAGGAACGTTGGCCCTTAGATAAACACTAAGTGCAAGAGTTGGATCCACAGACTTCACCAGATCACCCAACTCTTCGGAGCACTCCAGCTGTAGGAACCGAAAACAGATGATTTTCATTATGTAACATAATATTGAATAACAAAATTTACATTAGTCGGAAAGATATAAGAGGGTTCCACACTTTGATAAATTCATTTCTATGACCTTTCCAGTTGTTTTTGATAAAATAATACGATATTACAAATAATTTTGATTAAGACGGATTAGCTAGTGAATCAGCCTATGTGCTACGTTAAAGTGACAGTCCAGCCAAAAATTAAAACCTATCAGAATTCACACACTCTCATATTGTTCTAATCCAAACCTTTATGACTTAAACAGTTTCGGGTACCGTTGATTAACATAAGATTTTTATCTATATAATGGAAGTCAACAGGAATCAAAACTGTTTGGCTATCGACATTCATCAAAATATTAAATTTTATGTCCCACAGAAGAAATAAGTTATACAGGTTTGAAACAACATGAGGGTGAGTAAATGACACAGTTTTATTTTTTGGTGAACTAACTCCTAAAAAAAAAGTAATTTAAAAGGCATCCCTTTTACTCTAAAACAAATAAATATTCAACAGATGAAATATTTTACCGCACAGCATAGCTAAAATATGTAAATTCTTCAAAGCAATTTCCATGGCTTTTCCATAATTGTATTAATTTCTAGATATGCACCGATCAACCGGCCAGGGACTAGAATTAGCCGATTTTCGGCATGATCGGCCTGGACCGGTGACAACTCGTTCCATTTTGACATCACACTTACGCTCACATCTACGTGTCATCGGCATGGAAGTTCTTTTGTGAGTGAAGAAGACACGAAGTTTGCAATCTGTAATATGTGTAGGGCCCAAGTAAACTGTGGAGGAGCCAGAGGGCTCGATTTACGCTTGTTTGGGACAAGCAGATTTTTTAAAAGGGCAAGTTAGAGAGAATTTTTACTTCCCCAATAAAATGTCAATAAGAAAAATAACTACGGAAGCAATGAAGCTTTTCAAGAGAAAGTCTAAGATTTTTTGCATTCCGTTACAAATCGAGTAAAGTCAATGATTCAGTAACCCATTCAAAAAAGACGGTCACTTGTCTCGTTTCTGAATGAATCAGCTGTTTGAATGAATCAGTTGAACGAATAACTAAATGACTCGCTCATTAAAACAGTATTTTTCTGCCACCTACCGGTGGTTTTATTTCTACCGCTTTCCAGTCACAGAGCACTTTATTTTAAAAGTTGTTTAAGTGAGAGAACATCTGCAACTTAGTCCAGAGTTGGGGAATTGCAACATTTAATAATGTCTTTTATTACGTAATTTCTTTTTTTGCATTGAAAAAAAGTATAGATTTTTATTTGTATATGCTGTCAATTATAGTTCTTCATAGAAAACCAGAATTGTCGAAAATCGGTATCAGCAGGTCACACTTGAAAAAAAAAACGGAAATCTGATTCGGCCTGGAAAATTGCAATCTGTGCATCTTAATTCATTTCCTTTTTTTTATGCTTGAAAAACACAATATTATAATTTTGAAGTTTACATGGCTTTACAAAATCTATCGCTTTTGTTATATTAATGCTTTGTTAATTGCCAACTGCCAATAAATTCATTTGCATTTAATACAACTTTTGGTCACGTATTTATTCAGAAGAGGATATACCTTGTCTTCCTTTAGCCATTTCTCCAGGAGCTGTTTGCGGCCTTGCTGCAGGACGGGCCTGCAAAGCTCCAATGACTCAAACTTGTTCAGCTGGCCCTGATCCAGCAGAATTCCAAAGTACTGCAGCAGAGGAGACGTCTGACCGGGCTGGGCAGGAACACTCTGGAACCGACGGATGGTGTCTGGGGTGCGCAAGATGCCCTGCAAGAAGCCAACAGCCAATCAGAAACTCCAACATTTGCCTGACAATGACTAATGAGACGTCAGGTCATGTGACCCAGTCTGCTGTACCTTTGGTGCATTGGCAGCCACTTTGGCAGCTTCAGAGTAGTTGCCACCAGCAAATAGGTTGTTGAATTTGCGGGCGAAGAGCTCCTCTGCACCTGCCAAGTTATTGCGGACGGCCATCCTGAGGGCCAGATCAGGGTTCTGCAGCACGTTAGTTATGTAAGGGATGATGTTTTCTTCCTCCACGCACACAGAAAGCACCTGAGAAACAATGATAGTGTCAGACACAGAATGTAGACACTAACAGCATAATTCACGCTACAAAATAAACAGAATTACACTTTGGGATTCGTAATTTCTTTTTTTTTTTTTTATAAATAACTGCTTTTAGCATCAGTAATGCTTGTTGTGAAGTTCATTTGTCTTCCTCAAATAAATAAATTCTCTGTGTGCCAACCCATAATCTGTTCCATTTCCACATTAGTGCTAAATCTGGTTTATCTCTATTCATAAGTCCCTAATAATGCACTGATTGGCTCCAAATGATGCTGATCTGGACCCATGAAGCACCGAAAGTGACCCTCGGGGTAATACATAAATGAATGGGCCGGTATCCCATTATACACTTATTCAAGTCTGCAGCAGGGCACAAGTCTGTGACAGAGCTGATGATCAGTACGTGAGTGAAGCAGAGCGAACACACCGCACCATAACAGTAAGAGGATTACAGCAGCTGTCTCTACCTCCTCCTGAGCAGCACACGCTGTTCTCACTAAACATGTCGAGAGGTCAACTAACGCTGTTATTTACAGGGATTCCTTCAGCTACTGCATCCTAATGCATTATGGTTCACATGCTATATTAGCTAATATAGATAATTAAGTTAAAAAAGGGGGGGGGAAAGAAATAAAATCAAAATTTTTGAATCAAAATAATATTCATATTTTCAACAGGTTTGGTTAACGCAGATTGAAAACTCCTTAATATTTCCATATCCACAATCAATAAAAAAAATTAATAATAAATATATATATATATATATATATATATATATATATAGATATTCATGAATATTCATACATTGGCAGCTCAATATTGTATTTGCCCTAAAACTGAATTTTTTGATTTATAGAAAAAACATTTCAAACAAATATAGCCACTTCCAAGTGTTCTTTTTTGCCAAATTAACAAAACTTACATATTTAACATTTTCATTATATTCAACAATATAATAAAACATATAAAGCATCACCTACATTTACATTAACTACCTTTCATTTCATTTAAAAATATAAATAATATAGTAATATGACATGACCTGCAATGAGCAATTTTGAACAATTCCGTTTTTAATCTTTTCATGGAAAGATTCAAACTTATCAACTAACACATACTGCAGTATGTAACAGAAATGCTATTAAAACACTGCTTAACTTATGAATCATGAGAAAAGGATTGTTTGTTTGATTATTAACGTCATGCCAGCCTTTTTGGTTATTTTCCTGGCAAAAACCTATTTCCTATAACCTATTTTTTCCGATAGATGGATGGATGGGAAACACATCGAAAATTGTGTTGCTTCATTTTATATTGCCAGCTAAATCAAGACAAATACACTGTGAACATTCAATATATCATTCCACCCAAGTGTGGACTGTCAGTTTTGAGGTTTGATAAGGGCGGTTTACTTAATGAGGAGGGGGAAACAAACGAAGAGTAACAATGAGCAGGAATCATATTTCTGTGCTCTCTCTCTCTGCATATTTAATGACTCTTGGGTCTGAGCTCCAAACTAATTCATCAACTGATGGCATCCTGTTACAGCAGACTTTAATAGTTGCACAGACTAACTCCAAGGAAACAAACCCTTGGTGTCTGTCTGGAACAAGCTCAGCTGCTCTATTCAAATGTGCTGACCAAGCAAGCCTAAATGTTCAAGCTAAAACAAAGCCAATGCACCACTTTCTTCTTTCTGTCTGCAATAAAAGCAGGTAAAGCGGACGGTACCTGTCCCTTCCGGTTCACACCAATAATGCCAGATGTGGCTTCATGAGGAGCGGTGACAAAAATGGTCTCTCCACTGATCCGGTTCATGTAGATGCAGGTGCCCATCTCAAGGTCATACAGGTGGATGTAGCCGTATTTGGTGATGAGAAAAACAACATCATGCTTGGAGCTTATCTAGAAAAAGACCAGACGAGAGAGTGTCTACTACATTAAATTAAAATTAAATTAAATTTATGCATTTAGCAGACACTTTTATCCAAAGTGACTTACAGTGCATTCAGGCTATCAATTTTTACCTATCATGTGTTCCCGGGGTATCGAACCCCCAACCTTGCGCTTGATCTACCAATTGAGCTACAGGAACACTAGCCAAAATGTATTAAATAAATGTGACCCTGGACCACAAAACCAGTCATAAGGGTCGATTTCTCAAAAAATACACACACACACACATATATATATATATATATACACACACACTCCAATCTATAATTATAGTAACATTTAATTTATTATAATTATAAATTATAATTAATAACATTTAATTTTATTTATTTTATTATTCAGATAATACTTTATTTAAATTATTCTTATATATTTTTTAAAAGGCTGTTTTTCTGTTCTGATGGTCATGAAAATTCTGTGGTTAAACTCCTCCACAAGAAAAATTGTAATAATATTCATTAAATATTCAAAACTATGAATACCTGCATTGCAACCGGGAAATCGTTCTGTGCCTCTGGAGGGAAAAACACGTCGACGGCTTTCTTTGGGAAGGGTTGATTTCCTGATGGAGGTGTTCCAACCTCAATAATGTGCAACTACAGTAGGGACAAAAAAAATCCACAAGTGACATTAAGTTCACAACTGTATCAATGCAAGACATAATTACTATTTTCTTCCACACAGACGTTCATTAAAAAAAATTAAAAATAACTAGACCTTTCCTCCAGCTTGTCCCCGAACGGCAAAGCAGAAAAGTGTGGACTCCTCAGCATTCCCCTCCATTTTAAACTGAGCAAATCCAGCAGCATGGCCTTCGATCGGCTGCGACACCTTTCTATCCACGGAGTAAAGTTGCATTGCGCCCACAACGCGGTTTTGCTGACAGGAAAAGGTTTAAAAATGGAATTTCAGCAGAAAAATACCAACAACTGTGACATGCAGGTTAATAAGAAAAGATCAGGCTATTTTTTGTGCATTAAACATCACAAATCAAATCGTTCTTTGTACCTGTGCCGAAATTCCAATCAGAAGCAGCCATTTCTGTTTGGCGTCAGTGCGGTAATTAATAATTTGACAGCCTGCTAAACTGGAATGCCGGTCAAAGACTTTGATGGGCTGCGAGTCTCCTTCCATACTCCAGTGATAGACCGCATTGTCTGTCACAAGTGCTACGGTATTGAGAGAGATCCACTTCCAAAATGTAACGTCCTCGGTCATGGTGTGGGCCTTCATCTTGCTCTTCATTTCAATGTTGAAAATCTGAAGGGTTTTTGCCGCTGAAATTCAGGAACAGAGGTCACTTGAATAAAACAGCGAAATTTTTCTTTGTCTAGTTCATGAATGGTGTGATTTAAATTAGTTAGCATTCAGACATCAAGCATAATGCTAACAATGGTGTGTATGTTAAATCGTAAGTGTAAAAAAACAACAAAGATATGGACAACATGACAAAGCAGTTACAATGCAAAAGGAACAGCTATTGGACAAACACTGCAAACATTTACAAACATCAAGCCGAGTTTTAATCTGCATTTAGTTGGACAATTTTTAGTGAAGTTCTTAATCTAGCAAGCTTATCAATTATTAGTTAGTTAGGAACTCATATGTCTCTACTTTGCACTACAAAAAATGCAATGCAGATTGTTTAATGTAGTTAAAAAATATGTATATATTATTCTCGCCTGCAATCACATGAATTATCACCTTACCTTAAGTATGTGGGAATACAATTTGCTAAAACATGTATAAACATGTTTAAAAGTTTTAGCCTAAAATGTGGACTGCAACTGGCTAAATCTGCAGAGATTTATTATTATTTAATCAAAATACAGTGGCCCCAAAATGCATTGAGACACTTAAAGCCACACTTAATGTATGAAAATCACTGCGATAAAAACAAAATAGTAGCATATGTATAAAAGAAAATTAGCAGAAGCACACTTATTAATCAAAACAAATCAGTTGCTTTAAATCAAATTAAGACAAAGTATTTGGACACTTTATATTTATCAAATGTTAGTTAATACTGTGGAAAGCAGATTTCAAACAACCATTAAAAACTAATTAGTTTTGAGAAAAGCTGAATTATGATTGGTTTGCACTCGATTTGATAATTTTCTCTAATCTGACAGCATTCTGACTTTTTAAGTGTCCAAATATTTATGGGGGTCACTGTATATTTGATTTAATTTCTGTTAATCACTGTTAGTAATAGATTTTATATATATATATATATAAAAATAAACAATGCCACAATGTAATGAGGGCGAAAACGGCTAACAATTCTTAATATAACTTTAAAAAAATGCATATTTTATTGAAACTCAAGGCTTTAAAACAACATACATGATACATTTCTGCACTCAGTAAAAATACACTACCATTCCAAAGTTTGGGGTAGGGGTGTGCCGGTACTAGTATCGGTACCGAACGGTTCCTGGGCAAATTCCAAATGGAAGTGATCATCCCTATCCCCTTGGAGTGGGGACTTTGGAGTGAATAGGGCATGTGTTGCCATTAAGTAGTCGTTAGGAATGCACTTTGCAATAGGAGCGACATAATTTCCTCATTATCTTCAGCTGGAATGTTCCTGTGACAGCGCAGCATGTGTCCGTCAGCAGATGTCGCTGTTTTACTGTTATAAATGTTTTTTTTGTTTATTGTTGTTAGCATAACCGTTGCAAGTAAACATACATTTTATATTTAAATAAGTTTTAAAAATATGCTATATAATATATAAAAACGAATATATATAAAACTTTTTAAAACATTAAATGTATATTGTTTTATGTTGATGTCCATCAGTGAATCTGCTGTCAAGGGAACATCCGAGCTGAAGATAATGAGGAGATTATATTGCTCCTTTTGCAAAGTGCATTCCTAACGACTACTTAATGGAACGCACATGCCCAACTCACTCCAAAGTCCCCACTTCAAGGGGATAAGGATGATAGCTTCCAAATTAAATTTGCCCGGGTACCATTCGGTACCGATACTAGTACCGGCGCATCCCTAGTTTGGGGTCAGCAAAATTTTTTGGTGTTTTTCCAAAGATGTTTCTTACGCTTACCAATGCTGCATTTATTTATTTAAAATACAATAAAAACCGTAAACTATTATACCAATTTAAAATAGCTGTTCTCTACGTATTTGTAACATATTTTGAAATTTTATTTATTCCTGTGATGCAAAAATGAATTTTAAGCATCATTGCTCCAGTCTACAGTATCAGAAATCATTCTAATGTTAATCTGCTGCTCAAGAAACATCTTAGTAACATAAATGCTGAAAAGAAATACATATATATATATATATATATGTATATATATATATATATATATCTTACTGACCCCAAACTGTGCTCATTTCCAAAATGACTATAATCATATACAAATCACTGCAAATAAGACAAAATTCAATCGATCTCATTACTTTCAAGGTCATAATTCACCTTCTCATTCTTACAGTTGAGTTGCAGAGTGAAATATATCTAGAATCTATCTGTTTACAGACATATTACACCTTTGCATTGCATTAACAGTGTACTGCCAAGTGCCAAACCAAAAAAAGAAATCAAATAAAGAGCTGAATTTTGTATTTTCATCTAACAACAAAATGTATTTAATTTTACACTAAAAAAGAAAAAAAAAACAGGCTGTTGCCATGCCATGCATGTTAGACGATCCCAACCCCCTCCTTACATGGCTAACCTATCATTCAACAAAGGCATTCAGATTGACCCCACATTTCACAATTCAAATCCAACAACCCAGGATAGATGAAATTGAACTCACCGTCTGCAAACATAAGAAAGCAGTAAGAAACAAAAATAAAAAAGAACAAAAACAAGCAAGAACAGACAAAGCATTTATGACGGCAAGACATTTCCAATGAGCATTTTAAAAGCTATTCTTAACCCAAATATTACAGCAAGAAGCTTTAATACGTAACGAGACAGAGATGGCTGGGAATATGAACATAAACTTGTAATAATAATAATTATGTTATTTGACATCACAAAAGTCATACATTGTTACATTAAACTGTCTCGATGGAAACACAGTCAGCTAAAGATATTGTAGTCATGTTATATATTGAGGGGGTGGGAGGGGGTTGCAGGAACACTCAACCTCATGGAAATTTCTATATTCATGCCAAATATTATCATTACACTTCAAAAATCGATGCCTTAATGTTTCCCCCCACTTTTCACATGTCTAATGTCCCTGTGTCTTACCTTTAAGAGCAATGACTTTGCTGGCTGGGTTCATGATGGCACTGTCTGCAGAGATGGGTCTGCGGATGGGCGTATTAGGATCACTCATGTCGATGATCACCACCTGGGCCTGTTCGCCCACCTTCTCCCGGATGCAGATGAACTTATCCGACTCCATCGTCAGGGTGCTAAACCCAATGTTCGCTGGGTTTATGCCCAGGTTTTGGAGCTGTAAGTGGTGGACAGGCATTATTTACCATTGTTAAATACAGCATCAAAATGCGGTATAGCTTTGCTTTATTTTTTAATACACTGTTTGGAGGTCATAAATGTGTCTGCTGCAAGTCTATTTCAATGTTTATCTAATGTTTTGAGATATAAATAGGGATCTATAGGCACAAGTCCCATCATCCTCCCCCAATGTGATACACCTGCGCAATAACACAATACACTGTAAAGACTCAAGTCATTACATGCCAGCAACTGGAACCTATGTCACGAAAACAACAAATATCCATGAATTAGCATTCATATCATTTATCTATCTATGCATCACACATTAATGTTGATAAACACAATCCGATTCTATACCTATATACACTATCCTAAATGTTAGAAATCATTTAAAGGGACAGTTCATGTATCAGTCAGCATTGACTTTAACTCCATTTTTTTTTTAACTAGGGATGGGCTGACAATATCAAATAATTGATTTTACTCCACCTTTATATTGATGAACTGATGTTTATTCTTAAGTTCCAAAATATATAAATTAGTCTGTTTTCATTTGATGCGTGATCAAAACAATAAGCTTTGTGCTTTATTTCTAAGAACAAGTCTCAGCTCAGATTCAAGTACTAAATGTCATTTTGATGCCCTTTAATGTGGCAACACATAGTACTCTTTACTACTAGTTATAGCATGAAAAACATGAATGAACATCAGAAGGTATGTAAACCGTACCATAATCCGTTTCACGTGTTTCAGCTTTGAAAAGATGTCAATAAAACAGCTTGTAAACAATGTCAAATAACATTTACCTCATGAAAGCAATTTTATGTCCCTATCATATTTGTTAGAGAGAAAAACTAACTCTACAGAGGAGCATTCTCCTTAAAACAGTCTATGCACCATATTACATCGTCATTATTTACCTGACCTGTTAGTGGTCTCATTTAATATAAGTTTGGAAAAAAATCTTCGGGTGAAAAAACATATCACTTAACATAAATTATTATTTTCAGTGTTAGGATAAAACTATTTTTACTTGAGTTCTGACTGATATATCTAAAAATAAACATCAATGTAATTTGGATTTCTGTAGTTTACAACAAGTTAGCGAGATTTTTCCCTTAAGAAAAATTAACGAGTTCTGTATTTGACATATCTACAAGCGAATCGATTTAGAAAATAATCAAAATCCAATCGAGATCATGATTATATATATTTTTTTTACATTCTTGGGTTAACAATCCCTTTAAATCAGAGATTTCCCCTATGGTAACGTGGACCATCCAAGTCACGGTTTATCTAAAGGACACATTTGCGATAAAATCAATCGCATCAGGTATGCAGCTTGATAAAGGAGGTTCAATCCTCCACAGATCGCTGCATCCACCTGAATAGACTATTTCCAAATACCTAGTGACCTGCTAACGTTACACAGACTGCATATTTCTAGCACTAGTATAAGCTCGTTCATTAACATCTAGTATTTTCCGTCTAAACGGGGGTTTCGAACTTTTAAATTCGAACATCCGTCAATTTTTAGAATTCCACACGCAGTGAATTCCACCGTTCAAAGATGCTGAGGTTTTGAAACACAGCCATTGAAATGGATGGGAGGTCATTCATTGAGCTAGCGCTAAAGCTAACGAGCACTGTCACCTCTGTAACAGCACAGCCAATAATTATTAATGCTGCGAACGAGTCTCGTACGGTTTAGCCGTGATAAAACCCACCTGCAGGTGCTCCTGGAAGCGGATAGGCAGGATTTGAGCCATGGTTTGGGCTTTCTGTTCTCAATCCTCCCGGCCGGACTCCTCGCAAAAATTTCTGGCTAGCTTTAGCGAGCGACGACCTCCTCTCCGCGGACACCCCCGAGTCAAAACAGATCAGATACAGGACTGCTGGCTTATTAGACAGAGAATGCAAGTGTCGCGTTTCAGTCGTGTCAAGCCAATCCGCCAGATGGTTGATGTTTTTTTCTCCCCTCTCTGCACGGATGGGACTCGCTCAGACCCGCAATGGCGGCGGAAACAGCTCAGACTGACAATCCGGAAACAGCAGCGCGGACTTTGCGGCGGAAGAACATTCGCGATTCCAGCGATTTTGTTAATCAAGCAGGAGATGCGCGAGGCTCTGATTTGGTGTATGTGAGCGTTCGGGCGGTTAATATTTTAGATTTGAATTATAAGTGCCGGTATGAGTAGTCTAGTCAGTATTAAATAATTCGTTTCATTTTTGCCACATCATTCAGTTCTTCATATTCTATGTACGTCATTTCCGACTGCGCTGGTGGTGGTTCGTTCGTGAACGAATCGTTGTATTTGAATTAATCTCGAGTCGTTCGCTGAATCGTTTTCTGGCTAAGCGTTTAAAATTGTAGATTCTGGTTGTTAAAAGAGCATAATGCAGTTGGTTGGATAATGCCTGGGTAATTTAGCTATTGAAAATACAAAATTTTAACTTTTTGAAATGATGATAAATTTGCAGAACAAGATAACATTATTCAGTTCTCTGTGTTTTTAAGTAAATTCATATTTTTTTAAGTCTGAACAAGAGAACAGCACTGAAGAACCTAAGCTGAACATCTCGTCAGTGAATGAAATTAGTCAACATATTATTTGTAAATTTTATGTTGTTCCTTTAATCATGGGTCATAAAAAAAACTGGGTGTTTTTTAGGGCTGAGGGACACACCAATCCAATGTTCTGTCAATGTCTAGCCAGTGTTGAATGCCTGTTGTTGTGCTCAGTTTTTGCGTTGTGTTCCGCACCCTTGGCACTAGTCAGACCGTGTCTGTGGCTTTTTGGCCAAATGTGCATGTTGGATCAGCAACTGAGCCCATCAGTAAGAGAGACCAGTCTGACTGGATGTTAACGAACCAGTGCACAATAAAAAAAAACTAAAGTGATAAATCTATTTCCACTTATTTTTCACTTCCAGTTCTTTCCTTTCTGGCCCAAAGGACCGACGAAGACAGTGCCATTTACAAGTCATCAGACATATCTGAAGCAGCGAGTCCATCTGTGGTTAGCAAGAAAAAGGTATCTAGCAATTCTCTGTTAATAGTTTGTATATCTGCAGTCCTAGTTTCAGGTTTCAATTTTTTAATGACAAATAAATACTACTGCCACATGCTAGTATGGAGAGTTGTCCCATAACTGTATGAGTTTCTTTCTTCTGTTGAGCACAAAAAAAAGATATTTATAAAAACTGTTGGTAATAACCAAACAGTTGACTGTAGCCACTGACTTCCACAGTATTGAAAAAAAAGTACTACAGAAATCGATGGCTACCATACGCTGTTTGGTTATCAACATTCTTCAAATATTGTGTTCAACAGAAAAAAATATTCATATAGGTTTGGAACAGCTTGAGGGGGAGTAAATTATAACACAATTTTTATTTTTGAGTGAATTATCCCTCTAATAAATCAGTTGAGTGTTAAATTCAATGACTTATCACCTCCTAATGATAACCTAGAAAGGGCCACTGAGCTAATCTTAACAAATCACTTTTCACTTTCACTTTTTTGTCACTTTCAAATCTTATAAGTGAATCATATGAGTCAAAGATTTAAGTCATTGGGATAAATGAAAACTTGCCCTCAAATGCACTGGATGCGGAACTGTTTTAAAATCTGTCATGTTTTGTCCAAACTTTACACATGTAAAAAAGGGACCAGAGTGCTGTGGCAGTAAATGAGGATTATGTTCTGAAAATCTCAGATTATAAAGTCTTTCATATTTGCATTCAGCTGCAGTATCTGTGGTGAATATTTGATCCTCTCATGTGCCCATTTCTTTGCAAATGAATCTGTTTTCACTCCAAATAGCGAGCACAAGCCTCTGTTATTGAACTTTCATCTTTCCCATTTCCAGCTTCTTTGCCGCATCCTCTGTAACCTTTTTTTTTTTTTAATGTTTTACAAAAATACGGTATGACACAATTTCACAACATTAAATTGCTCAGCCTCTACAAACGCACCTGCTTGTCTTTTTGCTGCCACTTTCTTTTTCCACTCCGCCATCTCTTTATCGGTTACCTCTTCCCTAGTGAGACTACTCAACACATAGACATCAATTTCATGCAGCTTCGACAACAGGTCTTTTACCCACTCGTAATCGTAATGGATGGGACTAACTGTTCTGACATACACCTGTGAGGTGACCAAAACATCATGGATGATGATCCAGTCCAGAAGCAATTCTTGACCAAAGAGCTGAATAAAAGAAGTTTAAGCTAGTGTTTGACTAAAACTATTATGATCTCTGCTTCATTTTGTCCTTCTGGTTTACCTTTAAAATAAAGGTAATATAAATAAATAAATATTAATTAATAAAAAATTAATAAATTCTGGAATTTCCAAGGTCATTCACTTTGATATAGGTATGACTTCCAAAATATCCAAACTTACTAGAGTTGCACGATTAATCGAACACGATTAATTTTGATTGTCATCTGTGATTACCTTTTTTTTTTCATTATGATTCAGTGATTAGGAGTAAATGTGCTTTCAGGTGGAGCGGCATTTACTACACAGAGCCGTGGTTCTCTGAAAAGCTATGCAGAATCGCGTTCATAATTGCGGACGATTTAATCATAGGATTATGAAATCAACAAAATCATTCCTGATAATGTCAGCTGTTTGGGTATCTTCTCATTGAAGTATGGCTCTGTAAATACTGCTCCATCTGAGAGCAAGTGAAAATACCACATTTAATAGCATGTTTCAACACCAAATTAAATTCATAACGTCTGTCGAGTGTTTAAACTAAATCTTTCTGTGAGATGATGTGGCTTCTTAAACAGAATAATTAAGGCACAAAATATTCCATTGTATTCTAAGAAGTTATAAAGGATATGCCGATTAGCATTTCACTATAGATATAGTTTATTATGATGAAAATTATAATAAGAACTAAGATAAAGCATATATTGCTGTAGTCGTGTGTTTATTAGTCACGTTGAATCAATGAAAGCAGTTAAATCTTCTGTTTATTCAGCTGCAGAGATTTCCCAGATTTCTTCTTCGGGGCATAATTGGATTTTCAGCGCGAGAGCGCCCTCTGGCCTTCGGATGGAGATTTACTGCTAATCGTAAAACCGTGCTTCACTGAAAGGTATGCATGACAATCGCTGCGTCTGCCAAATCGCAATTTATTGCCTCTGCGATTTAATTTTGATTAATTGTGCAGGACTAAAACTTACATTTGAGTTGTGATTTAGTTGTTTCACAAATCCACTGTCAACAATCTACACAACACACACACACACACACAAAAAAAATCTACACTACAACAGTTCCTCTGAGGATAACTACATCATTTTGGATATCTGCCATTTAACACTTCAACATTTGTATCTCAGAAACAAAGGTACAAATGCTGTAACTGGGGCTGTACCTTTTTAAAGGTTATGTAAATTTAGTTTTTACTTTTAAAGTGTGCCTATAAGCATAAGTAGGCTACCTTAAGCATAAGTACCTTAAAGATACACATTAGTACCTAAATATTATATATTAATACCTTTCGAAAGTGACCATCCCAGTGACAGTTTTATTTTTTTATTACATTTATTTTTTTTTTTAATTATGATTTGGAATATTTTATGCAGAAATTTCAATCAAATACACTATCATTCAGAGGTCTGGGGTTAGTAAAATTTGTTCTTGAAAGATATTAATACTTTGCAAGGATGCATAAAATGGGTTAAAATGTATATATACTTTATAATGTTACATTTTTAAAAAAAAAATGCTGTTCTTTTGGACTTGCTTACAGCATGCTTACTAACTATGCACACAGGGATTGGCTGATAGTCTCTGTCAGAGATTTATTCATAGATAAATTAATATATATATTCAAATAAAGGTTTAAAAATAGTTTGTAGCTTTGGGCTAATATTGCTGCAACTTCACTCACGATTGATGGAATCAGGTAATACAAAAATTAAATAAGCATCATTTTCTAAATATGTTAAATGGCAGATATCCAAAATGATGTAGTTATGCTCAGAGGAACTGTTGTACTGTAGATTTTGTTTGTGTGTGTGTGTGTGTGTGTGTGTTGTAGATACATTGTTGACAGTGGATTTGTGAAACAACTAAATCACAACTCAAATGTAAGTTTTAGTCCTGCACAATTGATCAAAATTAAATCGCAGAGGCAATAAATTGCGATTTGGCAGACGCAGCGGTTGTCATGCATACCTTTCAGTGAAGCACGGTTTTACGATTAGCAGTAAATCTCCATCCGAAGGCCAGAGGGCGCTCTCGCGCTGAAAATCAAGAGTGTAATCTATGGGCTGAAATATGTGCCACTAGAAACTGAATTTGAATTGCTAAACTTGAATAATTGCATTGAATAACTGAATTTGAATAACATAATTTGAAAGTGTATTTATTCAAAAACAGAATCTGAATTGTGGTCGAATAAAATTTGTCCAACAAAATTTGATCCTCACTTAAAGTTAAACTCTCTATATATCTTCACATTCACTTCTCACAATTCAGATTCAGTTCTCAAATTCAATTTCAAGTTACTGAGACAGACATCCGGGTAGTTGGAGGATGAAGGAAGAGCAATCCAGCCCAGATCGATAGATCGCGTTCATTGGCGCACAGGAGCCAATCAGCACCTACGTTTTGAAGCAAAGTACGTACCCACCATGAAACAAGGAAGAAGTGCTTGCCTTGCCGACTGACTTGACCACCATGGATCCGCCTGGGACAAATATGGTAATGAAAATTTTTTTTTTCACGATCTAATGATCTTTAGTTTAATGGTGTAGCTGTTTTGTAGAAACGGGGGAAATTACATCTTTCTCGATGTGTTGCAAACACAGTAGCTATTATCCCACGTTTTTGTGGTTATGTACTAGCTCTGGTAACAACATCTTTGTTTGGCGTTTATTATTTCTAAGCATTTGCCTCTTCCTCCGGTGAAAATGTTGTTGCCGCCAAGTAGACTGGTCATGTCTTCAGCGTGATTATTTACGATAACTACTCCTCGTGATTGTCATTGTCAGGGTACTGCTTACTAAGAGGGAGAGAGAGAGTAGTAAGCCTGTATGTCTCACTATGTTTTGACAAGGAGACAACTCAGAAGTAGTCAATTCAACATATTTGCTCACAGATGCAATACCTTCCCATGGTCCTGTTGGGCCCAGTGCCCAACATCAAACTTTAGTATATTTTTTTAGTCAATAAAAAAAGTCAATATATTGTCGCATTTTAGTTAGATCTATCCCTCCAAGCATCCGTCTCCCCACCAGTGGATTAATGCATTGACCAGTTAGATTTAATGCTTTTTAAATTGACTGAGCTGTTACCATAAAGGCTCACTGTGCTGTGTGATGTACATTTATTTTCAACAGTACAAAGGTTTTTTTTGGTTGTCACTGTTCCCATATGATTATTATTGATCAGTTTGTCCTGACCATAGCAAAATTACTTTCTCTCAAAAGTCCACCTTTTAACTTAAACTTTTATATGTGGCTTCTGTACTGAGTTTATTGTACACATTTTTACATTTTAATTTTACATTATATTTCATACTTGTGTTTTGTCGTTTCAGCAAAGCTGACTTCATTCCTTCAACTTCAAAACAAAAGTGAGCATTTCTAGGTTTGTACGCTTCTATATTCTCCTTCAAATGTAAATAACCTAAGACTCTTAAACTTTTGGGGCCAAGTACCTCATATCATGTCAAAGAATCCAGGGATCACCTGTAAGCGATGACCCTACAGAAGCAACAAAAAAGTAAATGGCAAAAATATGCAAATACTAACACACAAGAGAAAGAATAATTCACGTACATACACCACAGTTTCTGAGAAACAAGAGGAAGGTGAAAGAATTTAAAGCAATGTTTGAATGCAAAATAGACTGAGTTGAACAGATTACATTTATGTCTGTTTAATTGTTTTTATAACAACATACACATAAATCATAACTTGATTTTGAAAGATTTGTAAACCGATGCTCTACGGTTAACAATGATTTTTGATGATTCCTGCTTCTGATGTCTTCTGACCCCGTTCTGCATGATGTCAAGAAAGTCTTCCAGCATACTGTACTGTATATTACACCGGCAGAAAGGAAATAATTATTGTTATTATATTACAGTTCCTAAACATTTTTATATTTTTCTTTACCACAGAAGCTCTGTCCCGAGACACTCTGGAGCTAGTTGAGACTGATGATTCCCCAATCTTCCACAATGGACTTCACATAGGATGAACTGTTTCCAGTTTCAGCAAAACAGCAAGAATTCATTGATGGATGACTGCACCTTAGAACTCTTCACTAACACTGCCTGCATCACCTGGGCCACAGAGAAAACAATGTTACTGCCTGTACATAGCACAATTAACCTTTAACCTTACAGCTGAATCAATGCAGTAACACTGTTAACTACTATTGACATTGTACCAAATGTTCAGACTGAATATACAGAGGAGAACTGGTCCCCAGTGTTTTTGATTAGTCTGGTTTCTCCAAAGGTTTTTTACTCCATTATCTACATCTTGCAGATTTTTCTTTATTAACCACTGTTGCCTATGGCTTGCTTGCTGTATGTATGAAGACTAAAGCATTTAGCACCAACTTTTAAAATAGTGAGGGTGTTTTTGACCATATAGACACAACAGTATGTCTTTCTGTAAAGATTCTTTGAAATGTTATGTATTTCGAAAACTGTATAAATGGCTTACATTGATAGTGTGCATATTGCTTGAACATTTATATGTAAAAAAAAAAAAAAAAAATCAGTAGAATTATTATTATAATGTCCTTTTTATGTACTGTGTTATATGTGTTAAACTCAATTACAATTGTAATTTCTGTCATCATAATTTAAATAGTGTGATAATTACTGTATGATAGTTTCTTAAATAATAGACAATCAGTAATTACAGTACATTAACTGCCTGTAAGCAAAACCATATATAACAACGTAATTAATTATTACACTTATTACGACCACTGGCATGGCACCAACATACCAAAACTCACTGGTTAAATCTTATGTGCCCTCCAGAAGTTTGCGCTTTGCAAGTGAACGACACCTCGTGGTGCCATCCCAAAGAAGTTCAAAATCACTCTCACTGACCTTTTCCTAGACTGTGCCCAGCTGGTGGAATGACCTCGTGAACTCTTATCACACCGGATCCATGGTGGTCAAGTCAATCGGCAAGGCAAGCACTTCTTCCTTGTTTCATGGTGGGTACGTACTATGCTTCAAAACGTAGGTTCTGATTGGCTCCTGTGCGCCAATGAACGCGATCTATCGATCTGTGCTCGATTGCTCTTCCTTCATCCTCCAACTACCCGGATGTCTGTCTCAGTAACTTGAAATTGAATTTGAGAACTGAATCTGAATTGTGAGAAGTGAATGTGAAGATATATATAGAGTTTATTTTTAAGTGAGGATCAAATTTTATTGGACAAATTTTATTCGGCTACAATTCAGATTCAGTTTTTGAATAAATACAATTTCAAATTATACAATACAGATTCAGATTTTCAATGCAATGATTCAAATTAAACAATACACTTTCAAATTAGGTTATTCAAATTCAGTTATTCAATGCAATTATTCAAGTTTAGCAATTCAAATTCAGTTTCTGGTGGCACATATTTCAGCCCATAGTAATCTCAGTGTAAATATCACACGTTCATAATCACACTCAGTAATAATCACACGTTATTTTGGCGCAGAGGTCCTTGTATGGATGAAATTTTATGTCAATTAGATTTGCATATGCAGGCTATGAGTTGTGGAAGTGTACATAAAACTTTTAGCTTAAATTAAATTTGCATGCACAAGAGAAGCTTTGTAAAAGTGTAAATCCCGTTTCAAGCATAAGAAAAAAAAGATTTGCAGCATTTTACTGTTACTCATAAGTGAAATTCAAGTTTTGTGAAACTTCAGCTTCATGCTAAAGCAAAATAAATATGATCTGCATTCTTCTGACTTCCATTTTTCTGTGCTTACACTTTTGGCAAATTGTTTTTGCTAAAATACAAAAGTACTGCAAGCCTTTGAACTGTGATTTGCAAGCGAAAACAACAGTTTAAAGAACTGCAAAATGGATCGACTGCATAGAACCAGTTTTTATGTGTAAAAAAAACAAAATGTCTAAATGACTTGTTGTGCATGTGGGGCAAAAAGTTCCCGAAATAAACCAATAAGTACAGCTCCGTCTTTCTTTTCTCTGCGCTTATAATTTTTTCAATTCTCTCACTAACTGATTTTTGCGAGCTTGACGGGGCATTCACACTGGACTCGTCTTGCGCGAATAAATCGTGCTATTGGCGCATAGTTGGATGCTTGAACATTTTGAGTTTACGTGCTTAATTCGCTTCTGAAATTTGCTTCATTCGTGCGTCAAACTCACTTCACAACAGACGCGAATTCGGGAGGGGCATCTGCCAGTTGAGTTCATGCAGCATTGTGATTTCAACCCCAATTTATTCGGATAATTTTCTAAATGTTACTGTTATTGTGTCATGAAATGTAGTTTTAAAAGTACTTCAGGCGAGAATGTAGTTGTTTTAAACTCAAATCTGCGGTTTATTTATAAAGACAGTGCCTTTTTAAAAATGTGTTTCACAGATTTCGGAGGCGGTCAGCTCCACGCGATCAGCGGGAGCTCAGTGCTCATGTTACCATTGAGAGCACTCAACTCGGCTAGTCCTTATGACATCTCTGATGTCTCTTTAGTGGTTAAACATAAAATATAATTCGTTTTGGGTAAATCTGACAGGTAATCTTTGCCCTTTATTCAATTAATCTATTAATATGTTAAAATAAAAAGAGGCAATTAACTTAACATGTAAATCACTCACGATTTTAACTCTTCATTCGCATCTGGTGTGAACACACCATGAGGGAGAGGGCAAGTCCACCACATTCTTGTAGCCAATCACATTTATATGTTGTGTTCCATTAGGCTATGTGTTCATACTGACTGGCCATATATTATATATTAGTTTATTGTAATATAGTAATTTTGATGATACTTAAAGATGGCCTAGTATCTGCACTAGTTTAATACATGTATAATTTCACCTGTCTACTGATGAAACCAAAAATTTAACCAACAGTAACATATATATAACAGGGATATATCATGCGTTATTGGGGACGTTTTCGTCCACTGGGGGGTAAAGTTGAGTCTTATTTTGGCCACAACTTTCTCTGTGTTTGAACTAATGGAATGATTTTTGGTGACAAATCTTATTTTGACCCATATTTTTGGAAAATGCTTTGAAATTCACTACCCTTTCGTTATTAAAATTTAAATTAAACTGCTGTAAAAATCTATCAAATAATTTTTTTTTTAAATTTTTTTTGCATAAATCTATCAATCAACCTCAGTCCCGATCAAAACTACCAATTGTTTTTTTTTTTTTAAATCCAAGATTTTAACTCTTTAATTACCAAGTTCATAAGTTATGTAACTGATTTGGGAAAAAACACACAAAATTACATATTTTCAATATAAAAAGTGATTGTGGACTGGGTATTTTTTTTTACCTTTTATCACAGTCTTGGGCATGTTAATTAGTAACAAGATTGGCTTTGATGCATTGTTAGTTTTTGTGCAGCATTATATTTTAATTTTTTGTTGTTGGTGGCTGTTTTTGCCCCATTTACTTCCATTTTAACGACATTTTTTGATTGCAAAGCCATGACACCATATAATCATGCATTCTTGATTGTTGGTGGTTTTCCCTTTTGGGAAGAGGTAAAATTCAATCAAACAGTTGATCGCTAGGTGCGGCCATTAACCCTTTAGATAGACCTGTGCAAAAAAAGGCTTAGTTTCTGGCTTGTATATGGAGTTATATGGAGTATAACAGCAAATTATAGTGTGTGTGTGTGTGTGTGTGTGTGTGTGTGTGTGTGTGTGTGTGTGTGTAAGTGTGAGAGAGAGAGAGAGAGAGAGAGAGAGAGAGAGAGAGAGAGAGACCTTTGTGCACTTACCTTGATGTATCTGAAAAAATCTAAATATGCAACTCATGCTCTCAGAACTACATATTATTATTATACTTTTTTTTACTTTAACATGTTGTAATTTAAGGGGATTTGACTAAATATTACTAAAATATTTATTATCTCTAACTTATTGGGAACTTATTCACCTTCATCTGTAACACCATTTTGTAACCACTAGATGGCTGTTTAGCTCTATAAATAAACATATAAACATGGCTGTGTGCCTTCCCTAGTGGCTGGGAACGTTGGATTCCCACATTTACTTTAATTTGGATATATATATTTATACATCATTAAATAAATTTTTACCAAAATCAAAATTTTTGATTTGAAGTGTAAGTTTTTGCGCTAGTCAAATCTGGACACAAATAAATCATTTTGTTGCTCATACTTTCTTCCTATAATAGCTTGATCAGTCATATGAAAGTAATTAGAATTGTCAAAATGTAAAAATTATACAATTGAGTGTTAAATACCGTAAACATAGACATGGTTTGAAAAACTGACTAATTCAGATTTATGTAGCTTTATTTGTTTAGTAAAAAGATTTTACAAAGTATAGCACTCTGATACTTTAGTGCTGAGCATTGTCACATAACATCATTTTGACTGTATGTTTAACAGCTCAATGGTGTATGAAGATTATATGAAAATTCAATGTAAAGCCAAACCAATCCAATAATGTTAACACTAACTCAATTCAGTATGAACACATGGGAGTCTAGCCTAATGGTACACAACATAAGGTGGGGCAGCTGTGGCCTAATGGTTAGAGACTTGGACTATATATCTGAGGATCACAGGTTCGAGTTTCTGTGCTGGCAGGAGTTGTAGGTGGGAGGGAGTGAATGAACAGTCCTCTCTTCCACCCCTCAATACCCATGGCTGAAGTGCCCTTGAGCAAGGCACTGAACCCCCAGTTGCTCATCAGGTGCTGGATATATAGCTGCCCACTGCTCCGGGTGTGTGTTCACTTGGATGGGTTAAGTGCAGAGCACCAGTTCCGAGTATGGGTTACCATACTTGGCAAATGTCACGACTTTAACAAATAAAGTGTCATGTTTTAATCAAGCTGTTATTTATTTTTTATTTTTTAATGTATGTGAACATTAAAAGTACCATTCTGGCAGCAAGAACGATCCAGAACTAAATGTAGATTAATGTTTTGGCATATGATGTGTTTATTGAACCAAATAAGAGTAAATGAAGAGTCAGTCAGAGCCTCATGTGATTGGCTACAAGAAGGTGGACCCGCCCTCCCCCTCACGCTTACAAAACTCGAGAATCGTGCCAAAATTGTAAGCGCAAAGAAAAGAAAGACGGAGCTGGACATATCGGTTTATTTCGGGGACTTTTTGCCCCACATGCACAAAAAGTAATTTAGACATTTGCAACGGTTTTTTTTTTTTTTTTCACACATACAGGCTGGTTCTATGCAGTCGATCCGTTTTGCTGTTCTTTAAGCTGTTGTTTTCGCTTGCAAATCACTGTTCACAGGCTTGCAGTGCTTTTGACAGTATTACGCTCACAGTTTTATGTACACTTCCAGGGGCGTAGCAAGTTTTTCAAAAGTGTGGGGGATGGATGTGGTTTGTTTATAAACAATAAAAATGATGAATACAGTGACAGAGGGGAACAAAATGCAGGGCTTAAAGTTCTTCGCACTGTGTCGGATTTCCAGCTTGCAGCGTTTGGCTGGGGAAAAAATAATCCTACATTTAAAAAAAAAAAAAATCAAAAAAGGGGAGAAAAAAACGGCCACACAAAGCTTTTTCTCTGGTGGTATAAATAATGTAACAATTTACTGTTTTTAAACATTAAAATAATATACACTTTTCTTTCATAGTTCTTCAACAGGAATGCAAACAATAGCTGCTGAACAATATCCCAATAATAGCAATTAGCATTAGTCTAAAAAACGAAATGTAATACCGAAAACACTCGACATGTCAACAAAACGATAACAGAACATCTTCCCAAACACATATCAAGCTTATTTTAAAACCTCGAAAGCATAAACACTCATTCAAAGTACCTGGAAAATGGAGATGTAAATAACCATAACCATAAGTTACCGCCTCCTCAGCACGAGCTGACCGATAACACCCCAAGAGAGGCGGGACTTAAGGCAGAACAACCAATCATCAGCCGGCCACACTCAAAGCCGGTGTCATGTTTGAGAGGGAGGGGGACAGGAGGCAGCAGCAGCGAGCGCAGACGTAGACACAGAGCGGCCAGAGAAACGGAGGAGCGACTGTAGTAAGGCGTTTGTGCAAAACTGCGGAAAAACTGCAGAAAACGTGCGGGTGTTGAACCCTCTCACTAGGAAAAGTGTGGGTGTTAAAACACCCACATCCCCCACGGGTGCGACGCCTCTGTACACTCCCACAACTCCTACCCTGCGTATGCAAATCTATTTGCCATTCAATTACTTTCATACCTTGTTTCATCTTTTTTCACAAGTTGTCAGTTGCTTTACATTTCTTAAAAAAAAATGTTGGTTTACATTTCTTCTAACTCACAGCGAACGCAAACACATCAGCGCCACCTGCAGCACAGGATGACAGCACTGCTGCGTTCACTGCAGGTTTTCATAGCAGCTGTTAGTTAAAAATGTGTGTGCATCATATTATGTATGTTCAAAATAAATACATTAAAGTAGATTTACAAAACTGTGACAAACAAAAAGTTCTTATCAATATGCTGACCAGCTAATATTAAAACGCACCAACTGCTGTTTGTAATATGCAAAACAAAGGAGGCAGGAGGTTAATGATAATTAAAAGCATTAGTTCTTCATGCAGGGATTTGTGTATTTCACTTAACAGATTTTATTTTAATAAAATGATTGTGATTTCCATGAGCTATGTTAAACATCAGCATTTATTGAGATATTGAACCGTCTGAAATTCTGGATTCTGTGGAACTGGATTCTGTCGTTGACTTCTGATCACGTCAGTCACTGTATATTGGATTTTTAAACTGATAATTTTCTGGAGAAATGAAGGAAAACATCACAATGAAGTTTTTTTTGGCTGTCATAGTAAAACTTCATTAATATAAAAATAAATGACATTTAAGAACAATGAATAGTAATTACGTTTTTTTCTTCTTCGTTTTTTGCCAGCATTCGCTGGAATGGAGAGCTCCGCCTGGTTGACTGAAATGTTTCAAACAAATTTTTGGTTTACTTCAGTTGTAGCACATACAGCGAATCTGTTTTCCAAGCACAAATATTGTCTTACCATAATATGGTTTCTCATTTGAAGGATGACTTGTAGTTGGCTCAGGAGCAGCTCTGAATGCTGATTGTTTTTTTTTTTTTTCAAAATTAGATTTGCATCATTTATCTTGTAAAGCAGTACAATAATTCAAGAACCAAAAATTATGATTTACCTCTCTGAGGATGTTGCCCCTGCCGTGCAGCAGAACTTGGATTTGGAGCATGTATGTCATTTTCTGGACAAAGCAAAACAAAAATATATATACACATATATATATTTTACCCCAAATCATGAAAAAAAATCATTAAAACCAACTTGAACTCCAATGTTCACACAGTGAAAACAGTACATATATGATACATCATTCATACCATAAACAGTTATGGGGTTCCTCCTCACACCTTCAGGAATAAGATCAACAGACAAACAACATTTTTATTTACAGCTAATCTTATCATTAATAGCATATTGTAACATAATATTCTTTGACCAGAAATATTTTGGTCTGCTGAAATCGCAAAATACATCCCATAGTGCAGGAATAATGATTTATATGATTCACCTGTCCTCAGTCCCTCCCTGTTCTAGCTTGTACTATTTTAAACAATGTCTGAAACTTTGTTTTACAAACACTTCTTGTGTTCATTTTGCCTCTTTATGATGAATTTCTAGTTGTATTCCTCATTTGTAAGTCACTTTGAATAAAAGCATCTGCTAAATGAATAAATGTAACTGAAAAAAAAGTAATTTGGCATTTATTTATATACATTTATTTATGGCATTTATTTATTTGAAATACAAAATAATAATAAACAAAAATTGTGTATTGTTATGTCTTTATTCCTTTTGATACATTATATGCAACAACCACAAAAAAGTAGTCATTTCTTTCTTTTTGTTATTTTTCAATCTTACTCTGACACTGAATACTTGAATAATGGCTAATGAAAAGCTTTGCTATCATAGGAATAAATGACATTTTAAAACAGAAAACACTTATAATATAAGCAATATTATTTATAATTATTAATATTTCACAATATTACTGTTTTACCGTATTTTTGATCAAATAAATGCAAATTTTCCAAGAAAACACTATGCACGTTTAGATTTTTTTCTCACTGAAATGCTCCAAGCAAACATGGTTTAATATTTTGTATAGTGCAATGACATTCATTGATTTTTAAGTGCAATAGTGTGCTTTTTAAGACCACATCCTGATAAGTAAAGCATGTTTCTTACCCCTCATGTCTCCATGTCCACTGCTTTCTGTATTCTGTGTTTCTTTGGGGGAAGTACCTAAAAGTCATATTATTTACACAGAGGTCAGGAAACTCCAGAGAATGTCACTGAACGTCAAACATTGGTCAGGTGTGTTATACTGCTCACCTTCACTCTGTACGCCATTACTGAGATCAGATTTGGATGATGTATTCACACACTTTCCTGTCCAAGGGAAGATTTATTTAAAACATCTATTTGAGTAAATACACACATTATTACTTTTTATTTATTTTACATAATAAATATACAGATACTAGCCTATTTAAATTATACTATCTAAATACTGTAAAGAAACAATGCTCACCATAGAATATTGATAACAGGGTGAATGCAATAAAAAGGAGAGTAAACAATCCAGCTCCAGCTGCAAAGTAGATCCAGGGGTTTGTCTCATTGATTTCTACAAAGAAAATAAAAACATTACAGTTATAATGTAACAGTGTAACAAAATCACACCGTTTTGACCAATAATCATCTATGTGTCTATACACAAATGTTAATGAACACTATTTCTGCACATGAGCTAAAACGCTTTTCACGGCCTGGCATTTTGTCACATGGAACATGCTTTCAAATGCCATATCTCTGCGAAAAAAATGCAGTTAATCACAAAAAGTCACGAATCCGCAAGAATGTAAAATGTAACAAAATATTTAAACCATTGATTTTTTAAATATCGTATATATTAACATTTGTCTGAATGTATGCTAGTGCAGTTATATATAGCACCTCTAATCTTACTGTGCAGACGTTCAGTGATCTTCACCATCCAGCATTCACTGTTGAGCTTACAATCGTAGGTGCCGAGGTCTGAAGACTGCAGATCATGGATGAGGATGGAGAAGTTTCCATGTTTAGATAGAAGTGGAAAAACATTCACTCGTCCTTCAGTACGACTGTCAAAGAAGATTCTCCCATTAATCATGATCCTTACAAGACTGGAATAGTGTCTCCACTCCACTTCCTTGGTTTCATTGAGATGGCTTATATTAAAATGACATGGGAGAAAGA
The DNA here is from genome assembly GCF_963082965.1 of Carassius carassius. Classification (NCBI taxonomy): domain Eukaryota; kingdom Metazoa; phylum Chordata; class Actinopteri; order Cypriniformes; family Cyprinidae; genus Carassius; species Carassius carassius. The sequence goes on from NC_081782.1 coordinate 16,857,344, forward strand.
CATCAGATTTCAGAGAAGCGTTTACGGTGACCTCTGTGCATCCTTTTTTCCCTAGAATGAAGAACAGCATCAAAATGTAAATGATTCAGTATGATGTCACACATGCACACATTTGAATCTTTTAAGATTAATTTGCTACCAAACATAACATACATGATATTGAAGACATGTCTCGTTTAAACACAACAATGGGAATGGGAAACAATATAATAAAAAAAGACTGTGAAAATTCATCTGCATTGTTAATCATTTTGATCTTTTATGTAAAAACTTCACAACAATGTATCCTTTCATTGGATAATAAGAAAATTGCATAATTGGAAATATCATTATGAAATAAAGGTTTTTCTCAAATACTCGTTGGACAAAATTGTTGGCACCCCTAGAAATTATTATAGAACCTACATCACCACATGTTGTTTGGGAGGGTTTCAAGAAAAATTCTCCTAGCTCATCCAAAAACAAATGGCTGGGACTGTTTGACTGTCTGGGAAAAAAATGGGACTGGCTTCTATGGTCAGATTAAACTAAAAAATTAGCTTTTTAGCAGCAATCACTCAAGATGGGTTTGGTGACACAGAGATTTAAAACTACTCCATGTGTACAAATAAATATACAGCTGTATTTTTGGATGTCGTGGGCCTATATTTCTACTGGAGGTCCTGGACATCTTGTTTAGATACATGAAATCATGGATTCTATCAAATACCAACAGATAAAAAATCAGTAAGTGACTGACTCTGTTAGAAATCTTATAATGGGCCATGTTTGGCTCTTCCAACTGTACAATAATCCAAACACAAACCTCAAAAACAACACAAAAATGGGTCACTGAGCACAAAACCAAGCTTCTGCTATAGCCATTCCAGTCCTCTGACCTGAACCATATGGAAAGTGAGAGAAGTGAAGAGAAGAATGCCAACATGGAGCTGGGAATCTAAAGGGTCTGGAGTGATTCTGGATAAAGGAATGTTCTCTGATCTCTTGTCAGGTGTTCTTTAACCTCATCAGGCATTATAGGAGAAAATTTGTTAAACTGTTAGCTGTTAAACTGGCAAATTAAGGTTTTGAAAAGTATTGAATAAAAGGGTGCCGTTAATTGTGGCCAATGTGTATTAGAGAAAAACATTTATTACATAATGATACCCCCCCCCCCCCCCCATTTTAAATTCTTATTATCCAATGAAAGTATACATTTTTGTGAATTTTTAAAATAAAAGATCAACAGGATTAACAATGCAGATGAATTTTCACAGCCTTCTTTGATCATATTTACCAAGTGGACCAATATTTTTGGCCATGACTGTATATATACACGTGTGTGTATTTATATATACATAATCAATATACACAGTACACACACATATATTATGTAATCAAAAACACTTCTTTTGGAAGCAAAAAATAGTTTGACAGCACTAATTAAAATATAGTCAAAATGATAAACATTTTATACCATATAAACCACATTATAACTGACAATAAATAGTAAATACTGCTATTTTGAACCTACCATTTGAAGACGCCAAAGCACCAAAAAATATCCAAAGACGTGAAATGTGCATGATGCATGACATCCAAGGTGTCAAAGCTGCAAGACCAAGACAGAGAATGTGTAGGCTGATGTCCTTCACATGAAATTTCCTGTAAACACACACGCACAGACTCTTACATGTGGTGGTCTAGGGCTGTGATCTTACAGCATCAGTAACTAGTCACTTATGACATATGATTTTCTACTGGCAGATTAGTGATCAAACAGTTGTTACCAAACTATGAAAAATGTGATTTGTGATGCTTTTAATAACATTTAAAGCTCTTTTGCATGGGAGTGTTATGTGGTTTTTGAGTCAAATGATGGACTATGTTCTTACTTCAGTTCAAGCAACAGGTTTCAATTTTTACCACATCCTGTAGCAAAGTGAGAGCACCTCAGATTATTATGCATGTGACTGTTAGAAAATATCTGACATAAATGACTCTTGTCCAACTTACTCATTAAGTATTTAATGAGGCTACTGATGTCATGCAGTTTCCTCTCATGACAGCACTGATATATTGTTAGAAAACTGCTAACCAATCTCTGCCTTAATTTGCATATTTTGCAAAGTTGTTGCAAAAATGCAAGTTATTATATACACTGAAAATCAAGTTCTTGATTATAAACAATTTTGGGTTCACTATTGCATCAAACATGCACATTTATTTGACTGAAATCAAGATTATGTTCAGGCCAAAGCTGCAGGTTTTCCCCTGTTCTGAGGCTGTAGGTATAGCCTATATATTTGCTCACTGCATCGTTTATTTTAAGATCCGCTTGCGACAACCACAACACAACACAAGCATCTGTAAATGTAGAGAATAGCAAACCACATTGTTTCCCCTAAATGGCCTTAAAGTAAAACTACAGGTTCACTTTCAGAAAAAAAGGTCCGAAAGCTGATACTGGGGCGGTACCTTTAAAAAAAATGTACACACACACAAAGTTTCATCACACGTTTGTCTTTAAACAGATAAAAAAAAATTAAGGTTACGTTTGTTTTTAAAGGTTTAGCAACATATGTGTGTAACATATGTGTGTAAACAAAAAATATTTTAAATACATAAATTAATATAAAAAATTATTAAACTATTTCATTACAATATATTATAAAATCTTACATTTACACTTTATGAAATATTTATTTACATTTACTGGTTACAGTTACTGCTTACTCAAACTGCTTACACAAAACAAACTTTACTTGCCACACAGTTTCTGAAAGCTGACACTCAAACACCAGAAACACACGCCAAATGTGCAAAACCATACACTAATCTTTTGCCTTTGACTCAGTTTTCCATTTCATAAAACCGTTTGTGTGCAAAACAAAACACACAGTTCTCTATGTAACACACACACACAAAAATCTTTCAGGAAGTAGCCTATCTTGATTTCCTTTTTCAAACACAACCAATCAAAATGGCAGAATCATTGGTCAGTGCCTCACACTAACTCACATGTGAAACACTGGTGGCTTTACTTAACATCAAGCAATCGTGGCTTAGAATAGGCCTATAAATACACATCTACACTACACATGGTTTATTTATTTAGTTTCCTTCATACTATGTAATACTGTATTCACAATCACAAATTCTTACAGTAAAAAAAAACAGATAACCATACTTATTCAGGGTCGCCAACTCTCATGCATCTGGCGTGACACTCACGCTTGGACTTCAGCGTGAGATTGATGCTGAAAGCGTGAGTGTCATGCCAGATGCGTTAGAGTTGGCAACCCTGGTTATTTTAAAGGTTAAAGAGTTAGGTGTGAAGTCACACGTAGATTGCCATATGAAGAGCAGTGTGTGTGTGTGTGTGTGTGTGCCCACTTGTACAAGAAATAGCAAGTGACTATTTGACTTTAAAGGGTCCTTTGAATTTGTCTTCCATTAGTCCTTGATTAGTTCCGATCTTGCTTTAAAGTTTACCATGAATTTTTCAACATCTCTCTGCCGAATTACTTTCAATCTTGTACAGCTCATGAAAGAAGAGCTTCTTGTTTTTAATAACTGTGCGTATGATATATCCAAAAATATAATATTATGGCAAAGGTGTTTGCAACATAAGACAAATGTTTGCTTATGTGATATTTCGAATGAAGTGCATAATTTTTCAAGAGATGTAAGGCACTTTGCAGTTTGTGTGTGAAATATTTGGAATTATGTGTAAAGTTTTGGAAAAAGAGACAACGTTTTGAAATGTGTGTAAACAGTTGAAAAAAAAAGGATTTCTTTTCAAAGCCAACTAAATTTCATTAGCGCCACCTATTGGACAGTCTAGCAAGATTCTTCTGACGCCAACCGGTTTGAACAAGTTTAATCTTGTTTTCCGAGCTTGTTGTAGGCGATGACATGCCATCATTATTAAAAAATATATATTATTTCACAGCTTTCATCAACTGTCAAATAACAAATGGAATTAAAATATAATCTTTTTCAGAAATGGTACGAGAATGACTAAGATATAGATACAGTAAATATTGTTCATCATTTGAGTCTTTTTGTTTATTTATACTCAAATTATTTGTGCACAAAATTTTACAAATAATAACAAATAATTTCAAAGGAAAGGTTAATGACAATCTACAATGACAATTTGCACTTACATTTCCATAGGCTATGTGGTTTACAAAAGTATTCAGTTATCTGAGAACAAACCGATTTTAAACACAAAAAATTATTATACAATAAATTATTAAAAAAAAACAAAAAAACAGATGACATATGATTGAGTATATAAAAAAGTATGAGACAAGCCTTTACTGAAATAACAGAATTATTATCTAAAATAGGAAATCGTGATTTCATTTTCCCCTCCTGCCAGCACCTTCTCAACTGAACTATTATTTTCCAAAGTGTGAAAATGATGTATTTCCTCAAAAAAAATAAAAAATGGTATCATCTTTGAGAGCAAAGGGAGCCCCCAAGTGTTTCAGGGGCCCTACGCAGCTTGCGGATAGGCTCTGTGCCCACCCAACTAATTATGTAAGATTAATGTTGAAATGTAAGTAATGACTAAATTACAATAAAATAATATTGTTGTTGTAAGACTGTTGTGTTCCATTGTGTTTTCATATGCTTTAAGTGCATGTGTGCCATTGTGCAAAACGTTTGTATACTTTAACCACCTTAGAAGAAAGTAGGGGCCCTGGGGTACTACCACTTTTATTTTGGGGGTCATGGACTGAACATTTTGGGAACTCCTGGTGTAACACACAAAAAAGACAACAAAATAAAGGCAACATTTTGTAATTTTTATTTATATATATATATATATATATATATATATATATTTTTTATTTTTATTATTGATAGAAGAAAAAAGAAAAAAAAACACAATATCTCCATTCACAAAAACAATTTATCCCTTTTCCTCCTTCCCCCCTTCTTTCTTTTTCTTTTAAACATATATGTATATGTACAGGGACACATATAGCCTACACATAAAAAAATAAAGAATAAAATAAAAACACTGATAAGAAAGTAGGCGAAAATAATTAAATTAGATTACAGAGTACCGTGTATTAAACAATGAACAACCCCCCACCCACTACCCGACTCAGCTCACCACGACCAACACACATATTACTGGTTATTTATGCAACACAAACAGTAACAGGCACACATTCAGTTGGGTAGTACTACTATATTAGTGAAAGAGGAAATAAAGGGCTGCCATTTATGGAGAAATTTGGCTGAACATCATCTTCGCATGTATTGAATTTTCTCAAGTTTGAAAAAATACATGACGTCTCTGAGCCAACGGGAGATAAAAGGATATTTAACAGACTTCCAATGTAACAATAATAAGCGTCTTGCTAGCAAGGATGTGAAAGCTATGATGTCCTTTTGTGTAGGGTTAAGTGCAAGTGAGGGGTCAGGAATCCCAAATATAGCAATCAGAGGGCAAAGTTGAAGATTAAAAAAAACCCCAAAGTGAACGAGTCAGTGTTTCGTTCATTATCTGGCTCAGCTCGGTGTTCATCTTCAGTTCTCTCTTCACAGCAGTTCAGTCAGTGTACTGTTTGAGTACATGAATTACTCCGGGATATTGGTTTGTTTTAACTCAGAGGGAGTGTCAGCCACATTAAACAAGTTAACAGCTTAAGTCATTTGCGGATTAATGCTTATTGGAGAAGCGAACCGTTTAACACGATTCAGTTCGATTTGGTGAACTGGTTCAAAAAGATCCGGTTACATCGAGTGATTCGTTCGTGAACCAGATATCACAAACTGCTTTGTTTTGAACTCTCTCTTACAACAGACACGGAAGAGAAGACAATGCTGAATAAAGTCGTAGTTTTTGCTATTTTTGGACCAAAATGTTTTTTTTTTTGTTTTTTTTTGTGCATACAACTGGCTGTTTGAAGAAACATGAAGCTAATTTTTAATGATAAAAACAAAATGACATTAATAATAGATTGCAAAGAAAATCCATCTTTTAAATCATGTCAATTCACCTATATTTTAACAATGCAGACTGTGTCAAAGCAGCTTTACAGTGAAAAATATTCAAATAGAATGAAAAGTCAGTTAAAACAATGAAACACATTCTCTCTTTCATTGCAAAAGGACAGTTTTTACTAACATTATGGGTTCAACATGGCCACATAACTATTTCAGCTCCATGAATCTCCACTGAAAATCACCAACTCCTAGTTAAGGGTAATTTGTAAAGAACCCTCCACACTGGTTTTGTTGCTTGTCTCTTCAAACAGTTTCTTGTCTATTCTTTAACCATTTAATATTTGTCACTTTCATACTTTTGTACAATACTTTCTCTTTTACTGAAAAAGTCAAATTGCTCATCACTATCCTTCTTCAACACTTGTATAATTTGATAAAATAATATCAGGTGCAATATATACAGGAAAAATACCTGCAATCTGGAAAGATGCATTTCTTATTAACTCTACCCCTAAAAAGGCTGAAACTGCCTTATAATCTGCCTTACAATGTGTTTAAGTTGTGGTGATCCACTTTTTTTAAATCGTTAAGACCTGGTATTTCATCATCAGATATGTCGAGACATGCTCGAAACACAATGGGCTCAAGTAGCCAGTAAAGGGACCTCAATAGGTCCTTAATGATGCTCAAATAGGCTATTTTAAAAAGACTTTCGAAAGCAAAAAAAAGGGAACATCTATAAAATCAAGTCTTTTAAAAATCCATTAAAAACAATGTCCAGGCTAAGTCCGTTTACTCTTTGTACTTTAAATGGGGCTCTCAAAACACTATTTTATTACGCACCCCTCAATTTCACAATACATTGATCATATCTAAAGCCAAGATTGAAACCAAGAGCAATGTAAGGTATGACACAGGTAAAGGTGTTCAACCCAATCAAAAGCCATCTCATGATCTAAAGAGACAAGGTCAGTATTAATAACCAACAGTTCTGAGACTTCCAACACATCTCTAATAAGAGTTATGTCATCACAAATTGGCCTAACTGGTATGTTTGATTGTAGTATATCAACTTTCCAACTACCTTTCATTAAACATTTCGAAGAGATCTTGTGTTCTGTTGAATGTCTGGTTTTGAAAAGTGATGAGGTTTTCTGACTTCATGCAAACTCATTGACTTTGTTCTTTTTTATGTGCACATGGTCATAGAGGTCTTTTATTGTGATGCTGAAGTAATGATCCATGTGCACATTGGGCAGCTTTGGAGATGTCAGCATTGACTCTCTGGATGGTGTCTGGATGAATGTCTCTGCGGGGAAGAAGAGTGGACATGATGATCTTTGCAGATCTCTGTAGCCTTCTCCGCTACTCTGCAGACCAGCTGCCCAACTCTCTCCTGTTCATTTCTCAGGTCACTGGTGCCTGTCTGTACAAAGCTGGGGACAGAGAGCACTCACGTTTGTTCATGTAGTGTATACTAATTTCTACTTCCATATTAGTGCCATTAAAGCACACTCAGAAGTGACCTAGTTGCATAACTGGCTAAGCTTCAGAAATGGACACTGATAAACTATGGTTAATACACAAACACAGACAAAACGGTTCCACAAAAACAGTAAAAAAGGCAGTGTTAGACATATTCACCGCATCCTGTGAAAAAGTCAGCATCTCAGATGGTTATAAACAAGTCCCTTTGCAAAACTAGTTACTCATAAAAATAATAATAATAATAATAATAATAATGATGATAATATAAATTAATTAAATTGTTCAAACAACAAACTATACTGCTTTAGAAAGACATAATCTGTAGTATAAACATATATTTGTAAGTTGATTATTAAGATATTCAAGTACAGTAGTTGCTCCAACTAATAGATTTTTAGGGTCTAGAACCAATTCATCTTATATTTTGCAATTAAACAGCTAGTATAACACATGTTCAATGCAACTTATGTAGCATGTGGATGTAATGAAGAAGTGTGATAATACTTGTTAGTGGTGCAGTTATTATAGTCAGCACTATGGTAACCACAAAAACGTCAACATAACAGAAACTTTTCAATGTCTTTTCAATTTAAATATAAATGTCAAACATTATATAGCAATACACAATATATGTTTTATTACATATATGTGACCCTGACCACAAAACTAAGTTTCTTAAGTGTCAATATTTTTTTAAATTAAGATTCATACATCTTCTGAAAGCTGAATAAATACGTTTTATCTTGATGCATGGTTTGTTATGCTGTGTTCACACCAAACGCGAATAGAGGATCGGACAATATTAGGTAGGCTGATATATAACTATTTAAAAATCTGGAATCTGAGGGTGAGAAAAAGCTAAATATAGAGAAAATCACCTTTAAAGTTGTCCAAATGAAGTTCTTAGTAATGCATATTACTGATCAAACATTAAGTTTTGATGTATTTATGGTAGGAAATGTACAAAATATCTTCATGGAACATGATCTTTACTCAATATCACTGTGACGAGTGGGGCGGGGCCGAGGGACATGGGAGCGAGGCCGGGGGAGTGATTGGAGATGAACTACACCTGTTCGTCCCACCGGTCTCGAGGCCCATGGAGGAGATGGAAGGATATAAAACTGGAGCGACGACAGTGAAGGACGAGAGAGGACCAGGCCTGGGCTTTTAGTTGTGTTTTGGTTTTTATTTTATGCGCACCAGTCGTCCGTGAGGGGCTGGTGCGCTGTTTTGTGTTTATTTTGTTATTAAAATGTTTTTGATTGTCCGCCGGTTCCCGCCTCCTTCTTCCGGATGAATATGAAGGTTGATATCGTTACAGTGGTGCCGAAGCCCGGGAGAAGGAGGGACGCGCTGCTGAAGATCCCTCGCCGCTGTGGTGAATCCGCGGTGCCATCGAGCTGGCGAGGAGTGTGCCGCCATGGACGCTCGAGGCGGTGGACTGGAGCGAGTTGCCGGGGACGGGCGAGCTCGCTACCGGCCGCCCACGATGTGGAGAGACGGCTGCCGTCCGTGAGGGAGCGGAGGAGTCGGCGCCGTTCGCCAGGTGGCCGGAGCCTGCTGCCTCCGCCGGAACGGGGAGGAGCAGGGAACGGGGGACTCCTGCCGGCTGCCCAAAACCGGAGGAGCCGTCGCCGTCCACCGGGCGGCGGAGGAGTGTCGTGCCGTCCGCCGAGGGCCGTCCAGTGCCACCGCCAGGCACCGCGGAGGAGATCACCCAGCTGGTGGAGGGCCGAGCAGCGGTGCGTCTGGGAACCGGAATTTTTTTTTTTTTTTCTTTTTTTCCTCTCTCCCCTCTCTCGTCTCTGTCGCTCCTCCTTCCATCTCCTTTTCTCTCGCCTCGCCTGTCCTACCCCCAGGTTCCCGCAGGTCCCCGGGAGCGGCCCCCCGGAGGGAGGGGGGAGGGGGAGTAGAGCGCAGTCTCGGGAGTACCCCCCGGCCTGCGAGGGGCGATGGGGGTATGTGACGAGTGGGGCGGGGCCGAGGGACATGGGAGCGAGGCCGGGGGAGTGATTGGAGATGAACTACACCTGTTCGTCCCACCGGTCTCGAGGCCCATGGAGGAGATGGAAGGATATAAAACTGGAGCGACGACAGTGAAGGACGAGAGAGGACCAGGCCTGGGCTTTTAGTTGTGTTTTGGTTTTTATTTTATGCGCACCAGTCGTCCGTGAGGGGCTGGTGCGCTGTTATGTGTTTATTTTGTTATTAAAATGTTTTTGATTGTCCGCCGGTTCCCGCCTCCTTCTTCCGGATGAATATGAAGGTTGATATCGTTACAATCACTATATTTTTTTTGCATAAAAGATTAATTGTTAATTTTGACCCAAACAATGTCTTTTGGGCTATTGCTAAAATATACCCCAACGACTTCAGACTGGTTTTGTGGTTCAGGGTCACATATGTCATATTTAACCCCCTAACTCCAGCAAAACATTTATGAGTGTACTCATTGAGCAATGGGCTGTGTGTGTTGTTTCATACGCTTGGGCTGTGCTCTCTTCTGTCCATGAACGTGCGTTGAAATCTGTTTCTGAACTGGTTTTGTTTCACAGTCAGGCTTTAGATGTTCACGCTCCATGTGTTTTTCTTCCATTGTGAGCAAATGGATGAGCATTAGCTCACTGGCAGGTGTCTGAGTTCCAGTCCTGCCACAATCGCTTGGACTGTGATTATCCCCCTGCCTATTTTTTTTTTTTTTTAAATAAAAGTCTAATAAAAAGCCCATTAACCTCTGCATCCTTGAGTCTTGCATTCCATGTGTGACAAGTAGTTCATTCGTTGTGACTACTCCACCCTGAAATAACAGGGAAAAAATCTAAGAATCAAGACATGCAGAGGCAAGAAGCGTGGGGTTCCATTCTTTGTTGTTAAAGAACAATGTAGCATATCAGACCCGGACCAGACAAATTAAAGAGTCGATCAGGACCATGGTTGAAACATGAGCTGAATTTCTCAGAAAGGCAACAGGATGTTGTAAATCAATTCCTATTACCACAAGTCAGATGCAAGATAACCAACCAGCCAACTTTTTCACAGAACAACTTTCAATATTAACACCATTAGAACGATTATTGACCATTTCGATTCGAAGAAGAGAGATTGTCAAATTTGGGGCAAGTAATCAAAATTGACGGTCAAAGAAATGTGCTGCCGACCATCACATGTAAACCCATGAGAGTAATAAACAAGATCATTGGATTGACCCCCCCCCCACCCAGCAGAACCAGACTGAAATTCCTAAGGGGTCCTTTTAACCTCTGGCCTCCATAGAACATCTTTATGTCAGAGAATTGCACAGAAACTGTCTTTAATAGATGGAGATCCACCAAAGTGTACTCAAGAAGGCTTATAAATGAATATCAGTCCATTGCTTAACTCCATATTAATTTATATGTAACCCACACATTTGACTATCATGTTTATAATCACTTATTGTGTATGTCTTTTATTAACTATTGGATAGCTTAAGGATTCATGTTCATGTTTAGCATGTATGTGTTTGAATCTGTTTGCTTGAAACATTCCTGACCAGCAGTTATTTGTCAAATGTATCATATTCTTGTTATAGGAATCATGTCCAAAATGATACCTTGCAAGAGCGGGAAAATTCGGACCACGTGCTTGATAAGATAACATATGATTTATGATACCCTGAACAAAGACAATATCTAATTGGTCAAGACAACATTTGAGGTGTGGCCAAAAGGCCAGTTTAAATACTTTTTAGAAAAGCAAACTGGATGTTCAATACCTTGATCATCACCCTGCAGAAGAACGGCTCCTGTACCAGTTTCGCTTGTATCTACTGCCAGTTTGAAAGCCTTTTCAAAATTTGTGCAGCCAAGATTGACCAACAGGGCCTTGGCATTATCAAATGCCTGCTGGCAACTATTTGTCCACACAAAGACAGTTTTTGGACTTAAAAAAAAATCTCCTCAGATCCTTACGAGACTGAGAAACAAGGAAACGATCCATAGCTTCAACTTTAGCCGTCACAGTTCAAAATTGACCCTGCCCCACAATTTTGCCCGAATAGGTAATGGTAGTGTAGCAGATTGGAAGTCTGTTAATTTTAAATTAATCTAAATTCCCAGCCACACCAACACAGAGAGAAAGACACAAGAAATACCAAAACAGTATTTTATTATTTCTTTAAAAGTTAGATTTAAAAGGGCAGCATAATCACAATTTCATCCTCAATAACCAGGGGAGACAATAAAAACATGAATTGTCCAATATTCTGTCCCAGGGTGAAACAATACCCAAATCCAGTCAAATCCGGATTTAGCTCCGCGTTTCCCCTGCCACCGGCAAAGAATGTCTGTTTCAGCGAGACCTCAAATAGCTGATTCCAGGATTTCCGCGGCGCCGATCTGCGTCTGTCAGTGGAGAGATCGTGAAATCAATGGGCAGCTTGCTCGTAGCCCGGCAACTTAAACTTAGATGACTAGAATGACAACTTTCCTTTCCTACTTCAAGTGAGCTCATCAAGAATGCTATAGTGTCTGCTGCTCCGCCGTCAGCTCCTGGATCTGTCACTTAGAAGAAATGGACATCTAAGAACGCCTCCCTTAACTCAGATGTTGAAAACACACACGCGCATCAGCGTGGGAAAAAAATAACCACTTCCCTTTAGTCGGAGTTTTGTGAGCGTTGACACTGCAGAGTCTGGGATTCGGCTCCACCAGGCACAGGAATTCCAGCCAGCAACAACACAGAGGGAAAAGAAGATCAGCAAATGTCCGCTTCAGCACACGGCTCGTTCATCTGTCCAGAGCGTTTTCTCCCCGGTAAGAGATCTAGCGTCCTTTTTATTGGGAGTAATCTGATCAGCTGGCAAATTAGATCGCCGATGTGATTTGGGGTTCTACAGGTGTGTCAATTAGTTTTTGTTGTTGTTGCAGTTTGTGAAGGAGGGAAAACAATACCATCAATGGTCCAGCAAAATCACAGCAAACAAGGAAAACCACAGCAAACAATAAAAGTGAATCCACCACAACAATATAATCAATTAATCCACAGCAAACAAATATGAAAATTAAGGCAGAAATTGCTATATCAATCAATAACAATTTCCAAAATAAAATAAGGTAAACCAATCAATCACACTGCTCTACTTATTTTGTATTATATGACACTCCTCCCCCCCTTAACAGTTGTCATCCCGACAAAGTCTTAGTGTCCATACCTGTCTGGAGGCCTACCCCTATTTTGTCTCGGGGACCTACGCAGGGGTGATCTTTCTCCTGGCTCAGGTCTCACAATAGGGGCTACTGGGTCATCATCCATTGAAACTGAAGGAGGGGCACAGGCTATGGGCACAAAGGTCAGAGGTAACGTCAAAGGCCCAGGATACAAGGCATTCGAAAGATTGGGGTTCACCATTTCAATCTCTGGGGCTTTTTGAGGCTCTTCACGGGGGTTGAAAAGACAAGGCCTTAAGTGATTCCGATGAATTGTCCTGATGGGGCCTTCTTTTCCTTCAGGCTTTATCTGGAAAACTGGCAGGCCTGGGCGTAGTTGGTCAATAACCACATAGAGTTGGGGCTGCCAGTGCGGTGCCAACTTCCCTTGTTCTCTACGGCGGAAGTTGCGCAGGAGCACCCGTTCTCCGGGCAACAAGGGGAGTTTCTTTGTTTTCTGATCATACCTGGCCTTGTCCCGCATTCTGCTTTCTCTGGTTTTTGCTGCCACCTGTCTGTAGACTCTCTGTAGGGTCTGGTTGTGTTGGTGAACCCAACCCTCCAATTCTTGTCTTTGGGTCAATGGTGGCGCCCCAACAGCCGTTTCTACTGGCAGGCGAGCGTGTCGGCCAAACATGACAAAGTGTGGGGTCAGTCCAGTGGTCTCATGAGGGGTGTTGTTATACATCTGCAGGAGAGTCGGCAAATTATCTGGCCACCGCACTTGATCTTCTGGACTCAGTGTTCCTAAAAGAGACAGAACAGTCTTGTTAAACTTTGACAGGCCCCATTTCCTTGGGGCCTGTAGGGTGTAGTTCGAACTTTGGCACACCCATACAGACTGCACAGCTGTGCCACCATGGTTGACTCAAAGGCTGCTCCTTGATCAGAGAGGATTCGTTCTGGACACCCCCATGGCTGGATAAGATAGCGCCAAAGGGCACGTGTCATAGTGGCTGCTGTCAGGTCTTTTGTGGGGACAGCCCATCCGTACTTAGAGAAAAGGTCAGTTATTACCAAGAGATAAGGATAAGTGTCACCATGCCTGCCCAGAGACAAATAGTCAACTGAAACCGTTCACAAAGGGTATGATGTAAGAATAGGCACCAAGGGTGCCCTTACCTCTGGTCCTCTTTTCTGTTGAGTGCAAATTGAACATTTGGATGCCCAGTCTTGCAAGTCAGCACCCATCCCGGGCCAAAAGAAAGTTTTTCTCAGCAAGCCCTCGACCTTGGCTATCCCCATATGGCCTGAGGCGTTGTGATACTTCTCCCACAACTTATAAGTCTTGTCTTTGGGAACCACGATTTGATAGAGGCTCAACCCTGTATGACGCTCTTGGGCCCTCCCCTTTAACACACCCTCCTGGATGTGCAATCTACTCCATTCCCTTAAGAGGCGTTTCGTTGCAGGTAGGCATGCTTTCCTCTCCTCGGCTCCTGGAAAACAATTTCCAACCACCCAACCCTTCATTTGGGCCACCGTCTGGTCCTTCTCCTGCCAATCCCTCCAATGGTCTTTGGCTTCTGTGCTAGCCTCTGACTCCACCACTGCTATCCCCACTTGGGCCTGTCGGTTGGATCCCGTTTCCTGTGGTAACCTGGACAAGACATCAGCATTGCGATTGGAAGCGCCAGTGCGATACTTGAGTTCAAAGTTAAAATTAGCCAGCTGCGCTGCCCACCGCTGTTCTGTGGCCCCCAAGTGTGCCGTATTCAGGTGGACCAGAGGGTTATTATCCGTAAAGGCCAGGAACTTATTGCCCCACAAATAGTCTTTAAATATTTCGGTGACAGCCCATTTAAGGGCTAAAAACTCCAGTTTAAAAGAACTGTAGTTTTGGTCATTCCTCTCGGTGGGGTTAAGGCTTCTGCTGGCATAAGCTATAACTCTCTCTCTACCATCCTGTAGCTGTGCCAACACAGCCCCCAAACCTCCCAGGCTGGCATCCGTATAAAGATGGAAAGGTTTTGAGAAGTCTGCATATGCCAAGATTGGGGCACTCACCAGGGCAGTCTTCAGAGAATCAAATGCCATCTGGCAATCTGTGTTCCAGTTGATGGAGGCATTTCCTTTCCTCATACTAGCAGAACCTACTAGGAGAGCATTCAGGGGTGCAGCTATTTTAGAAAAACTTTTTACAAATCTTCTGTAGTACCCCACAAACCCAAGGAATGAGCGTACCTGCTTAATGGTAAAGGGGATGGGCCAGTTCTCAACGACAACTGTCTTTTTAGGATCTGTGGATATTCCCTCACCAGAGATGACATGGCCAAGGTAGGTGACTTTTCTCTGGAACAGGCTGCATTTATGGGGCTGCAACTTTAAGTCATGGGCTGCCAGCTTCTCAAAAACCTGCTCCAGGTGACTGATATGGGTGTCAAAGTCTGGGGAGTATACAACAACATCATCCAAGTAGATCAGGAGAGAGTCATGGACCTGCCCACCCAGGCACCGCTGCATTAGGCGTTGAAATGTTGCAGGTGCATTACAGAGGCCAAAGGGCATCCTCTGGAACTCGTACAAGCCCAAGGGTGCGGTGAATACAGTCTTCTCTCGATCCTTCGGGTCCACATCTACTTGCCAATATCCACTGGCCAGGTCAAGGGTAGAATACCAAGCAGCTTGCTTGAGGCTGGTGAGGGATTCTTCTATCCTTGGCAAGGGATAGGCATCTTTGTGGGTTAGGGCATTCAGCTTCCTGTAGTCCACGCAAAAGCGCCAGGATCCATCCTTCTTTTTCACAAGGACAATTGGTGCTGCCCAAGGGCTTGAGCTTTCCCTTATGACATCATATCCAGCATGTTTTGCAGAAGTTCCCTCAATTCAGGGTAAAGGCTTGGTGGAACTGGCCTGTAGCGCTCCCTGCTGGGTGGTGCAGAACCGGTAGGTATGGAGTGGAGGACTGCACTGGTCTGGCCAAAGTCCTCATCACCTGCTGCAAAGATGTCTCTCCATCGCTGTAACAGTGAGTCCATCTTCTGTTGTTGGTCTGTTGTTAAGCCATCACCTTTCAGCAGGTTGACTGGATGCTGATCTTTTGTGCTGATGTGGTTGGTCTGCACATCCACTTCCACCACACCTGGATCTAAAGTCTTCAAAACAAGGTCCTTTTCCCCTCGAATCTGCCTTGGGTCAACCTGGAAAACGTTAGCAAGGGGGCGGCGTTGAGGTATCAATATGGGGTAGGGATTGAGGTTACGTACCCTTATAGGAAGGCGTCCTTACACCACAGTAGTAACAGTCCGGGCCACCTGCCACTCGTCATCTCTTTCTGGACTCTCCACCAAAACACAAAGATCTGACCCAGCTTTTGCACCATAGAGGTGTGTCCACTGTACCATCTCACTGTTCGGAGGCAAATAAACTGGGTCTTGGCGGGTTAACCTGGCCACTCCAATCTGTCCATCAGACGATTCAGCCTGTGAAACCTTTTGACAGACAGCAAAAGCACGCTCCCATTCCCCCTTTGCTTCACGTGACATAGTCGCACCGAAGACAGTCAGGCCAGGGTGAACTCCCTGAAACAGCTCTTTCCAACAATGTGAAATGACATTCATCCCTAGAATACCCCTTTCAGCACTCAGGCACTCATCCTTTACAATGATAACCCCTTTACCTGGCACGGTAACTCCTCCCACTGAAAAATCCAAGATGGCATAGCCAGTATATGGGATCTGTAGTCCATTAGCTGCTTTTAGAGAAAGCCAGTGCAGATCTTGTGGTCTTCGCTTCTGCTCTCCGCTCAGCCATTTCTGGAAGAAAGTTTCACTGAACAATGTAACTTGTGAGCCTGTATCAAGCAAGCAGGGCAATTTCACTCCTGCAACAACAACTTCAACTCCTGGACACGTCCCCACCAGGGATGGTTTGTCAGTTTGGTTTCCCTGGTCCCCCTCCCCAACCACCTGGCTCTCAGTGGTTGGGGCGGTTAGTTTAACTGCCTCCTCCCCTGTTGACAGTACCTCTGAATGTGACCAGCCTTCCCACAGCCTCTGCAGATTGGTTTGCCCCGGTCGTCCCATTCCAAAGTCTGGTGACGCCTGGGGGAGGCAGTATAACGGCCTTCCTGAACAGCCCCCCTAGGGGATAAAGGTGGATCTATATGCACCCAAGTCTGAGGAGAAAGTTGGCGTTTAATCTCGTCAGTTAAGGTTTCTTTAATAACAGAAAGTTGGTCTTTAATTTCTTTTCTAAGTTCAGCTCTTACGGTCTCCCTCCCATCCTCTAGGCTTGGTGCAACCATGGATTGGTTTGTCTGTGGCACAAAGATACGTGAGGCACTGACAGGCTCCATCTTCAACTCAACTTCTAATGCTCTCACTTCACTACACACCTCAGTCAAGGACAATGTAGGTTTTCTACGCACCTGCCTTTGGAGTTCCTGTTGCACCACACCAGGCCTCAAACCCAGGACAAGCTGGTCCCTAATAGTCATTTCATCCTGGGCAGAGCCCGCTGGTTCCTGCTCCCTCCACGTGGAGAATAATTCCCGGAGACGGAGAATGAAAGCAGAAACAGTTTCCTCTTCCTGTTGATGACATTTAAAAAATTGTGCCCGGATCTGGGCTACTGGTGTTACACGCCCATACAGCCTCTTTAACTCACTCAACAGGTCTACACTTGTTAAGCGTCTTCCTGGATTCAGTAGCCTCATCTCTCTTTTTGCCTCACCCTCAAGTGCCCCATATATAAAGTCAATTTTCTGTTCCTCATTTAACCCTTGTGCCCTTAGCATAGCCTGTACCTGCCCACTCCATTCAGAAAAACTCATTTTACTTGAGTCACCATTAAACCTTGGAATCCATGGGACCCCCATGAACCAAGGCATCATCATTGCATTTATCACAGGCTGACTAAATGGAGCATTTTCTTGTCTGGCCCCAGTTCCTTGTGACACATTACACCCTGGGCCTTCAGGCTGGCCTTCATTTTCATCTGCCATTCTTCACTGTGTGGTGTGGAAAGGGAACCCTGCCGACTACGCCACTAATGTAGCAGATTGGAAGTCTGTTAATTTTAAATTAATCTAAATTCCCAGCCACACCAACACAGAGAGAAAGACACAAGAAATACCAAAACAGTATTTTATTATTTCTTTAAAAGTTAGATTTAAAAGGGCAGCATAAACACAATTTCATCCTCAATAACCAGGGGAGACAATAAAAACATGAATTGTCCAATATTCTTTCCCAGGGTGAAACAATACCCAAATCCAGTCAAATCCGGATTTAGCTCCGCGTTTCCCCTGCCACCGGCAAAGAATGTCTGTTTCAGCGAGACCTCAAATAGCTGATTCCAAATCCCGAAAAATCCCGGACCAAGATTTCCACGGCGCCGAGTCTGGGATTCGGCTCCACCAGGCACAGGAATTCCAGCCAGCAACAACACCGAGGGAAAAGAAGATCAGCAAATGTCCGCTTCAGCACATGGCTCGTTCATCTGTCCAGAGCGTTTTCTCCCCGGGAAGAGATCTAGCGTCCTTTTTATTGGGAGTAATCTGATCAGCTGGCAAATAAGATCGCCAATGTGATTTGGGGTTCTACAGGTGTGTCAATTAGTTTTTGTTGTTGTTGCAGTTTGTGAAGGAGGGAAAACAATACCATCAATGGTCCAGCAAAATCACAGCAAACAAGGAAAACCACAGCAAACAATAAAAGTGAATCCAACACAACAATATAATAAATTAATCCACAGCAAACAAATATGAAAATTAAGGCAGAAATTGCTATATCAATCAATAACAATTTCCAAAATAAAATAAGGTTAACCAATCAATCACACTGCTCTACTTATTTTGTATTATATGACAGTAGCCTTGGCCAACTCACGCTTGGCTAGGTTTACAGTCAGGTTAGCAGCCAACAAATGGTGTAAAAGAACTTTAAGCTGAGCTACATGACTACTCCAGTCAGTACTATACACCACAATATCATCTAGATATGCTTCGCAATTGTCTAACCCGGATATCACTTGGTAAACTAACCTCTGAAAGGTAGAAGCGGCATTTTGCATTCCAAAAGCCATAACCTGGTATTCCCATAATCCATCTGGAGTCACAAATGCTGAAATCTCTTGGGCTCTGTCAGTAAGGGGAACCTGCCTGTAACCTTTTAAAAGGTCTAACTTGGTTACATACATGGCAGACCCCACACGGTCAATGCAGTCATCCAATCAAGGCTAAGGATAAGAATCTACTTTGGTTAGAGCATTAACCTTACAAAAATCTGTACAGAACCTCATAGACCCATCAGACTTCGGCACCAAAATACAAGGACAACTCCAGGCACTTTGACATGGAACAGCAATTCCATGTTCAACCATATTTGCAACTTCCTTACTCAACAGTGCACGCTTTTCAGGACCAACCCGGTAGGGATGTTGCTTCACGGGAGCAGCTCCTGAAACATCAATATCATGCACAACATGATGAGTCTGGTTAGGTACATCTGGAAACAATGGAACATAGGAACTAATCAGCACCTCAATAACACAACTTTCAACCTGAGGCAAATAAGAAAGATGAGCCTCAAGATTAAAAAGAATTTCAGAATTATTTAATTGAGGTGCAGGTACCACCACTTCACTGAGTTCTTCTGAAGTGACTGAAGCACAAGGTAATACCACCTTCTTGGTTAAATTGGAACTCCCCATACCAGGCCTTCATCTTTTTCTGTGAGCCAGTGAGATAAGAATGAGCAATTTCAAAGGCTCTACTAAGCCGATATAAAAAGTGGCTAAAATAGTCCAGCAAGTTGGTAGAATATGTTGCTTCAGCCAGCCACTTCTCATTCAACAACTTCAGTGGACCACGGACATTATGTCCAAAGACCAATTGAGCAGGACTAAACCCCATAGAATCCTGCACAGCTTCTCTGGCGGCAAAAAGCCTGAGATGTTCTCCATCCCAGTCCCGCTGAAACTCAAGTCTCAAGGTTTTTAACATTGCTTTCGAGGTTTGCTGAAACCTCTCGAGAGCCCATTTGGACTCTGGGTGGTAAGCACTAGAATAGCATTGCAAAATTCCTAACTGATCCAGCACCTGCTTAAAAATCCTAGACATATTTGGATCCTTGATCGGACTGAATGGTCTTAGGAAGCCCGAAAATTGAAAAAACTTCATCAAGGTTTGCACTACAACAGAAGCTGTTATCTTCCTTAAAGGAATGGCCTCTGGAAAGCGAGTAGAAGCACACATAACAGTCAGTAAATATTGGTTGCCATTTTGGTTTTAGGCAAAGGACCACCACAATCTACTAAAACTCTACCAAATGGCTCCTCAAAAGCTGGGATAGGATGCAAAGGAGCAACGGGTATTGTCTGGTTTGGTTTACCATCTACCTGACAAACATGACAGGTCCTGCAATAAGCTACTACATCTTTTTTTAGACCAGGCCAATATAAATGTTGCAATATACGACTATACGTCTTATTCACACCAAGATGTCCTGCCATGCGCTAGCTTGAGAATCTCTTCACGAAAAACCTGAGGTTCCACAATCTGAAAGACATTGCTCCACTCATCTTGTCTAGATAATGATTCTGGGTGCCATTTTCGCATTAGGACCCCATCCTTCTGAAAATAACCAGATGACAGCTCATTTACCGCTTGTTCGCTACTCACTTCCTCAAACAGAGAAGTCAAAGAAGACTCTTTACTCTGCTCTAAAATGAGTTGATCTCCGGTAATTGAAGACTCTTTAGGAGGAATCTCCTGGGATTTTTCTAGTTCTTCCTCATCTATCACTATTGGAAACTCAACAGACACATCTTTATCTACCTCCTTCCCATCAGACTCCCTCAAAAAGGTATCAGCCAGATCAAAATTAAAATCTGCCCCTCTTACATCTGACAGATCAGAGCTCCCGCTTGAGACAGGCACCTCAATAACTTGAGGATTAGGAATGACTCTGACACCAACCAAATCATTGCCTAAAATGAAAGAAACCCCTTCAATTGGCAAATAGGGCCGCACACCTACCACTACCCGGCCAGGCACTAAAGGTGATTTTATCTCAATGCTATGTAGGGGAACCACAGCACATCCCATTTCAACTCCTCTTACCAGCACCTGAGCTCCTGTACTAGTCTTGTCAGAGAGAGATAAAATTCCCTTGAGTAGTAATGACTGCGAGGCTCCAGTATCTCTAAGGATACTCACAGGAACACCACTTTCTTGGCCTGGTAGAGACACAACTCCTGTTGTAAGAAAAGTAGCATAATCTGCAGTAGCATAATCACAATCTCCCAAGTCTCGACTCCAAAGATTACTTGAACCCAAAACACTCATCACTTTTTTTGTACAGGAAAATGGCATGCAGCAGTCAATCGTACTGGCTTGGTTGATTTAGCTTTATTACCAAGAACGAAACACTCAGATATCTTATGCCCTGGTTTCTTACAATAAAAGCAGATGATATTTGTCTTTGGAGAAACAGCACTAAGCTTGCTAGAGGGAGTTGGAACAGAGTCAGATCCTGCTACCACAGGTTTACTATGACCCTGATAATTTCTTCCTAGGTCACGGTTTCCATTTAACCCTTTATGGGTTAAAGCAAACTCATCAGCCATTACAGCTGCATCAAACAATTTGGAAACCTTTTGTTCATTTAATTAAGTAGCCAGAACTGCTGGGACACAATTTTTAAACTCCTCTAAGTGAATCAAGTCCTCAAAGAGAATCACTTGCTTGGAAGCACACCACCTAACAAACATGTTCTCCTTTTCCCGAGCAAACTCTACAAACGTCTGCCTGTCACTTTTGGTGTGATTTCAAAAGCGTTGACGATATGTTGACGAGAAGTTTTAACTCTATCATACACAGCACTGTTCTAAACTAAGTGACTAATAAACCTCTTGAGCCTTACCTGTAAGCACACACTGTAAAAGCAACATCCAAACGTCTTTTAGCCACTTCAATGAAGGCTACTCTCTCAAAGTGGGAAAAATTCTTCTCTACTTCTTTTTCAGAGAGAGGAGGAACCATGTTAATATGCTTACCAATAACAAAAACTTGCTCTACCCTTTGAGAAGACTCCGAGGGTACCACAAATGGTGAAACAGGCGGCTGTCCCTCAGGTGTCCTGCCTGCCAAATCAACTCCATTTTTTTTAAGGACAAAAGCACACTCACGCTCTCTTTCCTGTCCCTCAAGTTTCCTCAGCTCTAGTTCTACTTCCAACTCCTTTTCTTTCAAAGCTATTCTATCCTGTTCTAGACGACACTTCACTACCTCCAGATCTAACTCTTGTTCTCGTAACGCCATCTCTTTTAGCTTTTACTTCACTGTCAACAATACCTGGATCCTGTAATTTTGCAACTAAAACTCCCTTTTCCTCTAAAGTGCCCTTTAAACTTTTAATGATCTTAAGTTTTTTTTATCATTGCTAGTGAGCTCTATATTATAATGAGCAGCAATCACCAAAAGCTGCTCTTTGGTGCACTTCTTAAGTGCTTCCTCCGAAGGTTCCTTCAGAAATTCTTCCACATTGGAAGCCATGGCTAAAACTGGCTTTCAAACCAGTAGCCACTTCAGGAGTTCACACTTATCTCCACAATATACTTTAAATATACTACACAAAAAAGGATCTCATTTACACACAACTCCATTTCCACAAAGCTACTCCAAATTACTCCAAGTTACCACGTCATAATCTCCTTCATGGAGAACTAATTCAAAAGGTTGACAAAAACCCTCTCTATAGGTAACATGTTAACAATGTTTGTCATATTGTATGTATGTATATGTATGGACAGGTTGATGGCTTTGCTGCTACTTGTGACTAGTGACAATAAAGGGCTACTACTACTACTACTACTGCTACTACAAATAAACTTTTATTAAAGCTAAAATAGTTTACCAACAATACATTTAAAACCAAAAATCGACACCATAAAATTGTCTTGGTCGAAAAAACAACAACAACAACAACTATATCATTCTGTGTAACAAGCTAATAATTTTAAATTCAGCTTCATTTAAGAGAAAAAATGCTGTTTAAAGTGTGTGTGGTGGGGGCGGGTTTAACAGTCAGAACAGGACTGTGTGCTGTTATACATTTATTTGAAGACCACAAAGGAGCTGCTTTCTTCCTCACTGTGCCGATATGTTTTTTTAAGTGTGGAGTTGATCAAATTCACAAAATGTACAGAGGACTGCTATTTATGATTGGTATGTAATGATTTATAATGTTGATGTAAATGTTTGCTGATAACATTTATTTGAGATGTCATGTTTTAAACTTTTCTTTATTTGAATCTGAAAATATCTGGGCAAAAGCAGAAATAATATTATAAAAAAAATAATGAATCTTATTAAATTGTCCCCATGAAATAAAAGTATGTGGTCTGAATTATTTTTGTATGTTACAGTCATATGGAGTGTGAGCGGGTTCAGCATTCAAATAACTCCTGTGATGCATTTAAAAAAAGATGATCCACTCTTTGGTCAAACCATCATTCAATTGACAGATGGGTAATTTATTAGAGCTGTATATAATTCTAGCTGTATATATATATATATATATATATATATATATGTGTGTGTGTGTGTGTGTGTGTGTGTGTGTGTGTGTGTGTGTTTAAGTAAATTAAATGAGATAATTTTTTAAGATTATCCCAATTTTGTAAAATTGTTTTAATTTGTCTATTCTAGAGTTTTTGTTCCTTCCCCGACAAATGGAGCACTTTTCAGATGCATCTCAAAGGATGAATGCGTTGAAGTGAATTCTGATGGTACATTTGTCTTTGTCTTTTCATAACGATTTTAAACTTTACTTTGTTAATTTTACAATGTCCTCATTGATTTACACAATTACCTTTTCACTGTAAAAGTCTTATTACATCAATATCTCTTTCAAAGATGAAAAACCTAAAGGCCTGAGACCGGTTGCATCAGTATCAAGCCTGACATCAGAAGAGGAACAACATGTTATGGTATTTATAAAGATCCTTACAAGGATGTCACATATGGCTGCCAACTGTTTTATTCTCAACTTTACTTACAAAAGTTTGACCACAAAGAAAATGTTTTGAGTCTGTCACACAGTTAAAACCACAGATTGTATCTTCCCCATTACATATGCAGACAGAAATGTATCAGTTCTTCTTAAGAGAACAGGACATATCTTTCAGAAAGCTGGAAAATAGTGGGAAAACGTAAAATAGGACTAGAAATGTCAGGATACCACAGTTATTCCTGGGGAGTTGTATTTGTTTTATTTATTGGGACATTTGGAAATTGTTCCGAATGATGTGACTATCAGGAGGAAGCCATCAGCGTTGTGAGTCATAACTGTGATGTTCCTTCGAAACCATATCAGCACTTTCCCACTGAAAACTTTAATCTTCTGAGTTAGTGTATCTATGAGTTAAAATCTGCCACAAATTCTCATTAAAATAAGACATTAACATTTGTTTGTTTTGTTGGAATTAAATTGATAGTTGAATATGAAAGGAAATGACTTTTTGTGAAAGATAAAAATCAAATATTTTGATTTGTTTTTTTTTTCTTCTCCTAAGATGTGTAATCAAGTTTGCATAAAAAAGTCAGTAACTGAGGATTTGAATGGAGATTGTAAACTGATGAATCCCTCCGGAAGAGTCAGTAGAAAACTGAATCCTGTTGCATTAGGTAAGATCGGGTGATTTCATTATAGTATTTCAGATTTCAAACAGATTAAACCCTTACCTTTCAAAATCTCTTCTCAGTTAACAACAACAACAACAATCATTATCAATGTGGAAGGATTGAGGAAGGTTAGTTTGTTTATAATTTAATGTCATGCCATCTACCAAGACTATATTCTTGTTGAGAGACAAAAGAAAATAGAAAAAGTTAAATAACTAAACCATTCTTATCATAATAAATAAAATCTAAGATATAAGCTTTGATCAAATAAATGGCTTCACTTCGTTAAAAGCCTGTCTGAAACGAGAGGAGTTAAAACCACATTAAATGCTTCAGAAATATTGGAGAGCACATCTGAAATTTAAATAAACTGTTGCCTTAGTGTTACTCAGAGCCATAGAGAGAGAGAGTTGCGACAACGGAAGTTCGAAATGTTTGGTTGTCACGTGATTCATGTAGACTTCAGATAGTTCCAGGAAGTGCGTTGGCGGCCATTCAAACTGAGAGTGACAAAACTGAGATTTCTGGTAATAAGGAGTCAATAAATGCATTTATTTTATATATTTATACAACACACCGACATATGTAGCATGAATGTGTAGTTATAGCGATGTTGTTTTTAAAATATCAAATCAGGTAATTTTTGAGGATTAGTGTTCAATTAACTTAACGTTATTTTAAAAACTTAATTCAGGCTAACGTTAAGTTGTATAAACACAGGTTGCGGTTGCCTTTTTACGTTACATATTGTTCTTTTTTTCCACTGATCTCATGTTAACTAAATGTCATATTGATGACTTTCAGATATACAGAGACAGGCTGGTGACAGTTGATTTTCAGCTTGCACTCCACTATACTGTTAGCAGCAGTAATAAGCATTTTAAGTAAATGTAAAATTAAGCTTATCGTTTACAATTCTTACAATTACATATATTAATATAATTATGTACTTATTCAAATACACAATATATTCAGGCATACTCGTATAAAAACATGTACACTGCCATTCAAAAGTAATGATGCTGAAAATTCAGCTTGGCATCACATGAGTATATTACTGTAATAAACCTCTAAACTGGGGGGGGGGGGGGGGGTTGTAAAGGGGTTTAATTAGATTTCAATGGAGGACAGAGGGTACACCACACCACAGGCTTCAATGGAAAGTATTATTTTATTGACAATGTTCAATTTAGAGAAGTAGTCATTATGTGAAACAGCATTTAGTTCATCAAACATCAATTCAGTACGCTCACTAGGAAAAACGGCGATACACAAGTGAAACTACAAACACGTCACTCCACTGCACTCTAGTGGTTAACCTCAGACCAGCACAGCACAATATAAATCGTGATCACACAGCAATCAAGTTTTTTAGTGGAAAATCAGCACGTCCCTAGTCCAGCATACACGAATTATAATGGCCGTAAACCTCAATCTTAAAATACAACATACACACTCACTCACACATGCTCAAAATGATAATTAAAATATAGAACACTTCCCCGTTTCCACGACACAAGACCCCGACCCGGGGTATAGGGAAAGGAATCAGCCGTGCCAGGCAGTCCACAACAGCACGCGCTCTCCTTAGCGTTGTTCCCGTCCCCACAGTCACGGCAATTAATCACTGGTTCTGGCCTGAATTAGTCCTCTATGGCCGTCACAGCTCTCTTCGGAACTTATAAAGTGTCTTTGGGCTTTACGAGGTCTCTTTGGGCAGCAAGGCTTTTAACCGCTCCTGGAACATGTGGCCAGCGCTCCTACCCCCCAGCCCCACTATTATCTAACTACACAGGTTGGTCTAGCTAGCTATCTTCGTTGCCGGACAAACCCTAACGGTCTCGAGCAACACAAAACGTCCCCTTTTCATTCCCGAGCGCGACAAGCCAGTCCCGTGCTGCCTCCTCTCCGCTTCTCTCACTCTCCTTAAATCTCCTCACTCCAGGTGAGATCAATTATCTCTTCCTTCAGGCCATCAATGAAATGTGCCGCAGAAAGTTTCAGATGAGCCAAACCACACCAGGAAGACAAATCCCCAGCGTTCATCACACTATCCCCTCCCCTCGGGTAGGCAGGACTCGTCCTCGAGTCACATCAAATTATAATCCTTTGACCAAGCTGGTGGTCTCCGAGAACGAGCTGGCTGAATCCTTTGTAGACATAGCTCTGGAAGGGAACCTCCACCTTCTCTCCTCTGACAACCACTCTCCTGCTGCATCTCACCTAGACCAGTGTCCACGGGAGAAGGATGCAAATTTCCACTGTAAAGACCATCTTCCACTGAAGACTTTAATAGGGGATTTCCTTCAATGCTAGATACCGCGGTCTTCTCCATTGTCTGAACAGCCTCTGGAGCAGCAGGTTGATGATACCCCCACACAAAATCATGTTCTCCTGCATGGCTTTCGACCTCCGGGTGTTGTTCCACAGTCCGGTCCACAGGAGTAGTTTGGTTATCCTGCCCCATAGATTCTGAAACAGAACAGGCAACATAAGGTTTCAATCGGTTGAAATGCACAACACTCTCAGAACCCCCCTCTGATAGCTGTACTCTATACAGCACATCAGACACCCTTTCCAAGATTTTAAATGGCCCCTTAAATCGTCTCTGCAACTTAGGGCACACACCCCGTTTACGAGCTTTGTTTTGAATCCAAACTAATTCACCAACTACATAGTAGTGGAAATTTGCTCGAAAATCAGCACATGTCTTCTGTCGCTGAGAAGCTTGACTCTGATGCCTTTTTACTGCTGCTACTACGGTAGATAAACTTTCTGCTATTCCAGTCACATACTCATTTACTGACTGAAATTTCTGCATATTATCCACTCCCAACATAATATCCACTGGAAGGACCATCTCCTGACCGAATAACACCTTATACGGTGTAAACCCAGTGCTTGCCTGCACACTACTACGATAAGCCACCATCACATATGGCAGCAATCTATCCCAGTTCATCTGGTTTTCATCCACGAACACCTTTTAAAAGTACATCGCAAACGGTTTGTTCTGCTTCATCTCTACGGCGGGGCATCGGTTTGCTGCTACTTCCGGGAACTATTGAGAGGCTCCATGAGCCGCCATTGCTGTAAAAAAAGCGTTCCATTGGAGTCAATGGAGTTGTCGCAACTCTCTCTCTATTTGGCTCTGGTGTTACTCATTTAAGGAATCTGATTTATTTTACATCTCTGTCAATATGTGCAAGTTAAACGGAGGATGAGAAGAGACGCCCAGCTGGATGACACAGAGGAAGATGAGGATGAGGATGGTACTAATCTTTGTTCAGCTTTTGAAACAAATCAGCATTTAGGCTGTTATTTCATACTGATGGTGTTGTACTACAGATGCATAGATCAATGAAGCCATTTTGCTTTTGTGTTGGATGGCTCCGGTAGCATTGAACCTGCTGACTTTCAGAGAGCCAAAGACTTCATCTACAATGTCATGTTTAATGTTTGGAACACATGTTTTGATGCAAGTATAAACTAAAACATATTATGACACATTTGAAAAACAATTTAAAAGGTATTTCATCTAAAAACAAAAAAATAACAAAAAAAATCTCTCTCTTCAGTGTAACTTTGCAATAGTGCAATATGGTACTAAGATCAGGACAGAGCTCTCACTACAAGACAATGAAAATGGGGCCAAAACCTTGCAAAAGGTCAAGGAAATACAGCAAATTTACAATACCACAAAGACCGCCTCAGCCATCCATCATGTCCTGTGAGTTTACAGATTATGATATGAAATATGACATGATTGACATGGAGCACATTTGTTGGTGATAAGTTAATGTCATGATCTCACTGGTTTAACTGGGTGTTTACAGCACAGATATTTTCATCCCTGAGAATGGATCAAAGATAAACTCCAAAAAAATTATCATTGTATTGTCTGATGGAGAAATTTTGGGAGATGATATGAATCTTACTGATGTTTTGAAGATGCCACAAATGAAAGGCATCACTCGCTATTCTATAGGAGTAAGTGTCCTGTTTATTGCTTTCCACAGCATTATAGATAATAAATAACATTTTAAAGTTTTTAAATGTACATCATCTGTGGAGTTACAAATTACAGTCATTTATTTTAATTTGTCTTGCAGATACATCTAGAGTCCTACTAAAACACTCATATAATCTTTTTTACTCATAGCTTGCTAATAGGATTTTATGATGGTTTAACTAAATAAATCATAAAACCCATACACTTGCAATAACCACTGTTACCTTTAGGTTGGTGATGGCATTCTGACAAAAGATAAAGCAATACGAGAGATGATGGAGATAGCAGACCGTGGCAAATTTTTCAATGTTTCCAATTATGCTGCATTAGATGATATTCTGTCATCCCTGCAACAAAGTTTAATTGGAATCGAAGGTAAGAAAGTTTCAGTAAACATTACGCTGTAATAGAGAAAGGCAGTTCTGTGGATAGTTTGCATACTACAATCTGATTGGATGAGCTACATAAACAGCCTTTGTAAAATTAAGCCTTTCTGATAATCAGAGTGACACTGTTTTTATACAACATTTCAGTGGACCAGAATTAAATTAATTGAGTATGGCCACGTTCACACAGCAGCAACCGTTATGTTCAGATTTTGGTTATTCACGGGCGTGACATCCGAAATCTGTAACCAAACTCATACCTGTAAAATTTTAAGGACTCACAACAAGTTCAGAATTACACTATAGATTAACCTTCAAGTACGCTGATTCATGCACACACAAAAAACAATCTATAGTGCTTAATCTATAGTGCTTACAGCCAAACGCTGTCAAATATGGCGTTTTTTAAACAAACAGTATTTGCGCCATAATATAGGCTACGCTGTTGTGACTACAAGATCAGTGCTACAAACGGCATAAAAAACGTGCTAAAAATGTCGACACCATATCTGGCAGCGTTTTAGTGTGCATGAAAATTCCTGCTTTTTACAGTGTTCATATTGCCATATGACTTTGGTTGCACAGAGCGCATGCCAAGTTTAAAATCCCGTCAGTTTTCCACCGGAGCTGTTTCTGTCAGTTTTGTGTTCTGCGCGCGTTTCAAATGCTTCTCTCCCCACCCAAATTTAAAAGCTGCTGTTGGTTCGCTGAAGATTTGATTAAAGAACTCGCAGCTCGATTTGAATCTTGTTGTGTCAGAAAGTGATAAGACTTTCAGTTTTATGGACGTCGCCATCTTTGATTTTACTTAGGTCACTGTCGCTATGGTTACTGGTAAAGAATACGGGCTTGACTCCCGTTTCACATTCATTGCAAACGAACATTGTTCTGAACAAAGCCATTGTAGAATCAAGCATTTTATCTCCAATAAACACATGTAGATGTTTTTTGTGTGTGCATGAATCAGCGTACTTGAAGGAAATGGTTAAGTGAATGTTTCAATGACTCCTCCATAAAGAGCATTTAGTCCCTGAAAAAGTTAGCATGTTTTAATGAGTTGTTAAGTGAATGGTCAATGACTTACTCGTGAAGACCAACAATTGTTGCCATCTACTGGTTTTCATGCAATTATCTGACCACTTTGTGTCTTAGGCACTCAGCAAGGTGCAGGATTTCAGTTCCAGTTGGCTGAAGCTGGATTCAGCTCCCATATATTGCAGGACGTAAGAAGGATTTTTAGTTTCTGATAGCTTTAATTTGAGAAACTAATCTTTGTATCACTATTAAGAATGTGTGGATGTTTGCAACAACATTTCCCAAGATGATTAAACATTCTACTAATAACATTCATTTGTTTTTGTTTTCTGTGTAGAATTCTTATCTTTTTGGAGCCGTAGGAGCCTATGACTGGAGTGGTGGAGTCTTTTTGCAATCTGGTGACACAGTGCAATTCTTGAATGACTCTAATAATGGACACAAATTTTCCTATTTAGGTGAGTAAAGGTTTTTGATGAGGTGTCAGTTATTTGGGTGAGAATTTAAACATCTTTAAAACAAATGTTGTATAATAAGTTGATTTTTTAATGTATATATCTGAATAATTGAAAGTCATCTCAGGTTCATGTTTGTTGAATCTTCTTCCCGAATCACAGGTTACAGTGTCACTTCTGCTAAAGTAAAACCCAGTAAAATACTCTACATATCTGGTGCACCACGGTATAACTTGACTGGTGGGGTTTTTATTTTTAATGGCTCTACAAAGTATGTGCTCCAAGGAGATCAGGTATTTAAAGTTAAAACTGTTGATATTAACACACCAGACTGTTTGTTTTAAGTTTTTTGGCACTCAATCAATCAATCAAAGAAAGTTATTTTTTAAGACCAGTTTCCACCAAAATGAACAGAGTAATCTTGAAATGGTATACATATCATGAATTCATAGAAAAAGTGAAATATTTGATAAAAATGTCAGTATGAGCTTTTAAAACCTCTGAAAAGTTTTTAAACAATACAATACAATACATTTAAATTAAATATTAAAGATTAAAAAATTAATTATAAAATTATAAATTATAAATTAAAGATTGATTATTTGCCGGTCAGTCAGTTAGAAGCTCTAGTTTATGCATTTGTTAATTAATTATATACATATGATATATGATAGCAATAAATTATGTATAATTATCATAGGTTGGATCTTACTTTGGATCGGTTCTTTGTGCCTTGGACATTGATAAAGATGAATACACAGATTATCTTTTAGTTGGAGCACCACATTTTCATCGAAATGGAGAAGAAGGCAAAGTGCTAGTGTACAAACTGAATCATGTAAGATCATACTCTCCTTTCAGCTCTTGGATAAATGTGGACTGGTTAAACTGGTTACATCTCACGGGGGTATTTTTAATCATCCCATAGCAGGACAGGTTTGAGAGCGTGTCCATTGAGCTGAAAGGTGATGAAGGTCAGACCTTCGCCAGGTTTGGTGCAGCCATTGCCTCTATAGGAGACATTGATGGGAACAAGTTCAATGATGTAGCAGTTGGAGCTCCTCTAGAAACAGATTCCTCTGGAAGCATTTACATTTACAATGGATTCAAACATGGACTTATATTTTCACAAGTGCGTTTCAGCATATATTATTTACTCTTTGTTAAAGTGTTTACATAATGTTTTATTATTTGAAATCAATTGTTGTAAAATTTCAAATTTATATATATATATATATAAATTTGAGTCTATTTGTAATTTACTTTTTCCTCCCTAGAAAATTTCACCCTCGGATTTTGGAATGAAACTTGTGCATTTCGGTCTGTCAGTAAGTGGTGCACCTGATAAAGCATCAAATAAGGCCTTCATCGCTGTTGGAAGTCAAGGGGGAGTGCTTATTTTTGAGTGAGTAAAAAATATCTTGTTATATTGTTCAAAGTGACAAACAATTATTTATTTTAATATTATACTTTAGTGTACTTTCTGTTTCATTTATAGATGGTGGGACCTTCTCTGTAGATATTGTTTCATTTTTTTTTATTTTTTTACAGGACTATCCCTGTTATTGTTATCAAACCAGAAATAACAATCATTCCAGATGAAATTCCTCTCAATCAACGGATGACTGAAATATCCAGCAAGTTTGACATAAAGTACCAAATATGCTTTAAAGTGGTTAATGAAAATCTTAAAAGTAAGTATTCTCTTTCAGTTCAGTGAGTATTTTTGATCCAGAACTATCTTTATGATTATTTTAACCATATTCACTTTCTGTCATTTTAAGTTGATCTTCCTATTAAGTACCAAATTGCCTTGGATTCTGGAGTAAACAAAAAGCGCCTCACTGTTGAAGACAGAGATCCCTTAGAAAAATCCTTAACCTTGAAACCAAGTGTAGAGTGTACACCTTTTATCAACCTCAAATATTTGGTATGTTGGCTCATTTTACCTACCCCACTTGTCCAGTTTTTAAGAAAATAAAACTTGAAACAGGGACAGATTTTCAGCCTAATCCTATTGGGACTACAAATTGTGAGAAAAATTGACAGCATTCTGTAAAAGGCAAATTATTTATCATAAAAATCAATTGAGAGCGATGACTCTTTATTAATGATGCTGACTGAGAACAACTGTGTCTTCCTTTCAGGGCTGTTTTGATTGTTTTTTACCTATTGAATTTAAGATGAATTTTTCATTGGATCTACATCGAAATGAAACCCCTCCACGAATCCTTGATGCATTTACTCCAACAGAGGTTGTAAAGAAGGTAAAATGTTTTTAAGCATATTCATAACATAACGATTTCTCAACATTTGTCTTTCACTATTTGTTCACTACTTCACTCCATTTGGAGTCAGAAAGATTCTTCAAATGTGTCTTAAGCCCATCAAAGCTGCATTTATTTGATCAGAAATCAGCTGAAAATACTAATATTTAATATAAAAATTTCAATTTGAAATAACTGTTTTCTGTTATATTTGTTATATTTTAACTGACTATATTTCAAAATCCACTCCAGTCTTCATTGTTGCACGATCCTTCATAAATCATTCTAATATGCTGATTTGTAGAAAGCATGATGCTTTTTTTCAGAATTCTTTAATTACAAAAGAACATCATTTATTTGAAATACAATAAGTTGGGACAAATGTATGTGTCTTTTGAATAATTAAATGCATCCTTGCTGAATAAATAAAAAATAAAATCTCATCCAATTGTGAAGTGGTTCATTAAATGACTTTAAATATCTGTAATAACATTTAAAATGATAATATCATATAATTATCTTTATTTTATTTTTTTTTGCCTTTTATAGATTTCCTTTACTAAGGATTGC
The DNA here is from genome assembly GCF_963082965.1 of Carassius carassius. Taxonomy (NCBI): domain Eukaryota; kingdom Metazoa; phylum Chordata; class Actinopteri; order Cypriniformes; family Cyprinidae; genus Carassius; species Carassius carassius. The sequence continues at coordinate 16,890,327 of NC_081782.1, forward strand.
AATTCTACTGATTGTAAACCAAACATTACATTATCTCATTCAAAAATTAGGTATGTACTGATTAAATGTACTCTGTTTTAATTTTGTTTTGAGTTTTTGTAACTAAAATAATTTCTATTTCAGTGAAACTTCGATCATAATCGGAGAAACTCAAAGCTTGAGTATCAATTTCAGTCTTATAAACACTGGAGACCCTTCCTATATGACCACCCTGACTTTGACCTTCCCCAGCATACTGAGACAAAAGGTTAAAACATGAGCTTATCTTCAAAAGACAATTAAATCTGCTGTTGATACATTTAATAGATATGTGACACTGGTTTGGTGTCTCACTTACAGAAAATAGAAGGTGCCACCTGTCCTGTGAAGAATGACAATCAGATACAGTGTAATCTTCAACACTCTGTTTTCAAAAGAGGAGTACAGGTACGTATCAGTGACACATCTTTGAAACATTCGGAAATCTGATCTTTTTTTCCTGCTGATTTTCAGTAATTAAAAATGTTGTTTTTTTAGACCAACCTTTTCATCTCATGGCAGCTCAGTGACATCAAATCAGATTTGAAGAATGTTGAGATTAATGCTAATCTAACCAGGTTTGAGAGCTGCATTTCCTAAAAATAATTTAGTTTAGAAATTTTTTTTTAGAACGTCTTGTAAAATGTGCTCCAATAACCTTTTAATTAAATAAGTTTACATTTTTACAATGTATAAAAATCTGCTTTTTTATTTTTAACCATTTATTTTGAAAACCTTTTCTCTGGTTTTAGTCAGAATAAGGGCTTGGAAATTCTGGACTCTAAAATATATTCATTTGCTGTGAAGTATTCCCTACCACTCCAGCTAACTGGGTAGGTTAACATACAACCAGTATCTTAAAACCGCTCGATTTTGTAATTTTATGTATATTTATGATTATTATTATCATTATTTGTTTCTCAACAACAGCTCAGCCAATCCAAGCAGACTTAGTATTAAAGAAGGAGAAGAAGGAAAGACTCAGAAGATGCAGTTTGTATTCCAGGTACAGTAATATAAAAATTCAATCTCAAAACAGAATGACCTAAATATGATTTTTTACATTTACATTACACATTAAATGTTGTATTCCGTTTTAGTTTTCAGGTGAAAATAAGTATGGTTCTAAAATCAGTGTAGTTGTAACTATAACAAAGGACACCTTCAAAACTGATTTGGACAACATTAGAGTCACACCACATGAGGTATCACATGCAAAGCAATATTTAGTTCATAGACTATATTGTATTTTATATAAAAACAATCTACAACATGAAAGCTTTCAAACTAATCTATTGCTCCTTTCAAATTAGGAGTGTGTTTTTCGAGAAAATACTAAAGTGGAGGTATGATATTACCCTAAAAAATGCCCCTGATTTCAAAAAATGTTAAATAAAAGTAGATTAAATATGAAATATATTTAATATTTTTGTGCATTTAGGGATCCTATGTCATCAGTTGTACCACGACTGCAGAAAAGCTGCAGAAAATCATTATTGATGCCAATGTTTTGATACATGATGTTCAGGTATGGTTATATAGTTTGGGTATTCTGACAATCATTTGCAGCAGCGGGCTGTTTATACAATTAATATTTTCTAACTGATAGGAGAAATCAAACAAGATCACTGCCGTAGGAACATACAGCTTTGATGAGACTGTCTATGCTGCGAAGGATGCTTCGAGGACCATTCCGGTGAGCTGCGGTCCTTTTTTTCAAACATGTTACCACGTATTTAGATAGTTACTAATAGATTTAATCATGCCATGCAGGTGGAGGTGATAATTACGAAGCTGCATGTGATGACATCTATAGGTCCCATCATTGGAGGATCCATAGGGGGGTTTCTGCTCCTTTTCATCATCATTGTCATTCTCATTAAGGTAAAGCAAACACTTCCTATCTGTCTACACACTTACACTGATGTTGTTTACAAGGAAGATCAAGTCAAGCACATTGCATTGGATATTGTATTCCTTGCAGGAATCTGCAGTTGTGTACTGCAAATTTTGGTGAATATAGTTGGTTATTTTAGTGTTTTATGCTTAATCCTGTGCATAATGAGGAAACTGTGAGAGTTGTAAGGATCTATACTGACTCTGTGATCTCATTTTTAGTGTGGCTTTTTCCGTCGCCGACGTAAATTGGACCAAGCACAGAGTCCAAACTGAAGAATAGGGCACAGCCCAGGAGGGATCATATATTACCATATATTTTGCTTAAGTTTGTGTCAAAAATATATATTGTTTGTAAGATGAAAGTTATATTCTTGTTTTTCTTTTCACCCTGTCCCTTGTGTAGCCTTGCCACATTTCAGGCACCTCAAACGGACCTCAAACATTTGCGAAACGCCTCCTTTTTGGTCCGCAGAGACCTAGGCTACTTGGATTTATCATTGTTTTCTGACTTGGTATTTTATTTTCAGATTTGACGTTGTGTTGTCTGACTTGTTATATACAGTTTTCAGAATTGTTGTTGCGTTTTCTGAATTATTTAGTTTTTAAGATTTGTATTTGCGTTTGTAATTTGTTTTCAGAGTTGTGGTCTGTTTTGCACTTCTCGGCCACCGTATGATTCAGCTATATAAATGTACATAAATATAGTCTAAACATTAATATCCCTTATGAAAATTAACTATGGTTTTACTAAATAAATACCTTGGTATTTGTAGTAAAGCTGCCATCATAGAAATGGTAACCTGCAAAAAACATAGTTACCACACTTTTACTTTAACCAACTTTAATTTTTGTTAGAGGTATCATAGTTTATAATCATATTTATGTTTATATATAGCATAGTTTATATACACTCATTGTACAACAATTAAAACTATTCCAACTATTTAAAACTATTTCGACCAATATTTTATACTCTGAAAACTGATTTTAGTCTGATAATAGGTAAATATATAATATAACTAAAAATATGTAGCTTTTTATATATAGCCAAACAACATAATTACTCATAAAGTTAAGAATAAACGGCTACTGTCAGGAATTATATGAATGACTCTTCAAAATACAAACTTTCGTCGAAGTTGAAGAAAGTTTCCAAACAGAAGAGAGCGCACCCTGTTTGTTTTCTTTATTTTACAAAAGCACATTGTTTTGTTTTTATTGCGACTATATTCAAATAAAAGTTGATCCTTTGCAGTTTCAAACAATTCCATACTTGTATCTGTATTTTTAGCTCTTTTCGACCCAAAGATTATTTTCTAATCATAACATTGTTAAAATCATTCTGAAATACTGGTAAACCACTGTTTATTAAAATGCTGAATTTAGTAATATATCATCATGAACTTGATCCTTCAATTCACGGGACAAGAGTGACACCAGAACATTTAAAAAGTTTAAGATATTGTACTAAATAATGTGATTTGTTTTGGGTGATTTTACTATATCTGATACCAAATTAAATTGTCTAAGGTTTCATATTTGGTGCACAATATTGTTGCTATCCATAATACATTTGCACTTTAGTATTACAATATATTGTGACCCTATATATTGTTATACCCCTGCATTGTTTTAAATGTTGGACAATTAGTATCAACACATGTATATATTCTATATCCCGGGATCCAACAGAGAGAGAATGGATCAGTTTTTATATGGCAAAGGCTGCCTAGTTAAATGTTTAGCCATGTCACTACTGATTTTTTAACTAATCAATCATGTTAGCAACTTTACAGCACTTTCTGTGAATTTCACTTACATTGTAGTAGGGTTGCTTTGTGAAAACATCTGAAATGATAAACGATATAGTAAAACTCCTCTCCTGTTCCCCACTCATGTTGATCTGCTGTAGGTGTTTTCGGTCTCAGGAGACTAGCATGAATTGACCGACAGCGCTATATCTGCTGTTTTTGGAAAAGGAAGTTGCTAAATTGCATTTGTGAGAAAATCTGCCTGAACGCATTTGTTAGAAAATCAAGCCAAGTTTCTTCATGAAAAGGCAAATGAGTCTCACAGTTGTAACACACAATATATATATATATATATACAGTACAGACCAAAAGTTTGGACACACCTTCTTATTCAAAGAGTTTTCTTTATTTTCATGACTATGAAAATTGTAGATTCACACTGAAGGCATCAAAACTATGAATTAACACATGTGGAATTATATATGGAATTATATACATAACAAAAAAGTGTGAAACAACTGAAAATATGTCATATAGGTTCTTCAAAGTAGCCACCTTTTGCTTTGATTAATGCTTTGCACACTCTTGGCATTCTCTTGATGAGCTTCAAGAGGTAGTCACCTGAAATGGTCTTCCAACAGTCCCCGAGGAGTTCCCCGAGAGATGCTTAGCACTTGTTGGCCCTTTTGCCTTCTGTCTGCGGTCCAGCTCACCCCTAAACCATCTCGATTGGGTTCAGGTCCGGTGACTGTGGAGGCCAGGTCATCTGGCGCAGCACCCCATCACTCTCCTTCTTGGTCAAATAGCCCTTGATGCCTTCAGTGTGACTCTACAATTTTCATAGTCATGAAAATAAAGAAAACTCTTTGAATGAGAAGGTGTGTCCAAACTTATATATATTTATATATATATATTTGTCCATACCCCTGCATTTTTCCTCAAATATCAAATATATAAAGCTTTAATGTACTGTTAAGTAATTTGTATGTAGCCTAATGATATATGGTTTTATGTATCGCTTTTTATGTGTACATTTTGCAAACAAATTTCCTGATTAGTTTACAATGGACATGAGTTCAATAATTAAAAATTAAATGCTAAAAATAAAATATAAAATGAAACAGAAATATTTTAAGTTAAATTACTCCTTTATTAACATACTGTATATACGGGGGGGATTAAATAGTTTCAAATAACATTTAATAACAGAAAAAAAATCTATGCAAAAATCTGCCATGTTTTAAACTAGACTTTAGGCCTAAAGGTTCTAATTAAAGGGATACTCCACCCCAAAATGAAAATTTTGTCATTAATCACTTACCCCCAATGCTGTTCCAAACCGGTAAAGGCTTTTTTCATCTACAGACCACAATTTAAGATATTTTGGATGAAAAATGTGAGGCTTGTGACTGTCCCATAGACTGCCAAGTAAATAACAGTGTCAATGTCCAGAAAAGTATGAAAGACATCGTCAGAATAGTCCATCTGCCATCAGTGGTCCAACCGTAATGTTATGCAGCGACGGAAATACATTTGTATGCAAATAAAACAAAAATAATGACTTTATTCATAAATTCCTTTGTCAACAGTCTCCTCTGTGTCTCTCCAAAACACCTTTATGCCGTGTATGCTCTTCTGTGTCAGCTGCGCCACAAGGATGCACTGTTTCTACCATAGACTGTATAAAAACATGGACGTAGTGTCCGTGCATCACTCATTGGTTTCCCGAAAATTGTTTTTGAAGCCAAAAGTGGGTGGAACTGGCCGTCACCATCTCGGCAACGCATCACCGCACGTTACTCCCGGATAATCAAAAATGTGGAAAAGGTGGGAGCTGGTTGCTGAAGCCACACCCACCTAGCTCGATGGCGGTGACAGCAGCCTAATTATGCAGAATTTTAAGGCTTAATACAATTTAAAAGGATGAGTAATAAAAAAATTCTCCCCCCTCACAGTTGTCACAAAGGGCAAAATTAGCTATATGGACCAAAATAATTGTTTGTACCAGGTAGGGCTGCGCGATATATCTAAAGATTTGATCATGCACATCTAGTCTGGTTAATCTGGTTCCGTGATTACCGCTAAATCGCCATTACCTGTTTTCAAATGGAGCGGCACTTAATAGACAGAGCCATAGATCACTGACAAGCTACGCAATATTGCGTTTATTATAGAAGGCAATTCATCTTCGCGGCTGACACAGAAAAATTTTCATTTTCATTTTGGGGTGGAGTATCCCTTTAAATATGTTTTTATGTGATGGATTGTATTCACATGATGTAAAAGAAGAACTGAATCGATTGTTAAGTTCTTTGAAATAGACAAAACGATGCAGTCTACTTGAAACCTTTTATTCATTTATTTTAAGTTATTCCCTGTTTTTCTTTTCTTTTTATGCTATTTTTTGATGCTATAAAGTGACTTAATTGTATAAATCCTCTTTATGTATATTTCTATGTAAAAAAAAATTCTATATTACATAAAAAGTATATATATTTATATAAATTTTAAATTAAATAAATTTATATATATATATATATATATATATATATATATATATATATATATATATATATATATATATATATATATATATGTGTATATATATAAATTACATATATCAAGTTCTTTAAAACGAACTGTTTCAGTGAGTCCACTTGCAGAAATGAATAGCAGATCCCTTTTTTATTATTATTACACATGGATCAAACAATTAGGCCAATACAATTATAAAAAAAAAAAAAAAAAATACATAATACTATACATCGCAAGAAGACACAAATTACGAATATAAACATACAGTCTTAAATGCTTTCAAATTAACTGAACTTTGGATAGTTTCCATACTGTACACTTGTCTAAGTCCACTTTGAATAAAGAAAAGAGAGGTTTAGAGCAAGTAAAATTAATAATGTTATATGTCCCTATATTCTCTTTGAAATATTCCAATAATCCAAAAGAAAGCATCTTTAAATCAAAAAGAAAACTCACTTACAAAATAAGATTGAATATGTATCGTAGTTCCCATCGCCAGTTCTAATACCGAACCAAATCTCGCGAGATCGGACGAGGGGATAAGTTCAGGAAACATGGCGATGTCTAATTTGTTAAAGGTAAGAGACACTTAAGCTCTTTGCCTCCAAATTCTCCATAAACAGTCCAAAAAACATTTTAGACGCCTATAACCTTCAACTGGCTGTGTTGTGCCATTGTGATTTAGCGGCTTGCTCGGACTCTCACGTCCATGTCCAGTGAGTTTAGAAGATAGTCTTGTGTTTAGCTAGCAGGCTGTGAGCTAACGTTAGCTGAGATTAATAAAGCCAATAATCACAAAAATACTGCACTGTACGCAGACGAGTTGAAGTCACGATTCACTCCAACGGGTGTACCTTCTGTATTATGTTGTTTATAAATATATATCATAAAGGTACGTGCTTCTGATGACAGTTAGCACGCATGTTGCTAGCTTGGTCAGTGTTTTAATGACACTAAGTTTAATGACTGAGTTAATGATATAAATGTGAATGTGTGCCGTCAAGTTCAACTTGAACTTATTGCTAAGAGTTTGGTGTTGTAGTAAACCAAGAAAAGATTCAATGTCATGTCACAATTGTCATTATAAGCACTTGAAATATGTGAAGAAATCATCCAGGGAGTAAGAATTAAAGAGTAGACTTGTCCCATTTCTATAATGATGTTTGATTTCATACAGTTAAATACAGTGGCTTTGTCTTGAAATCTAGTAAGCTGCCTACCTAGACAACATTTTGGGCATCATAGATATGTTAAAAATCGTCAGTGATGTCCAAAATGGTACATATTTGAGTCATAAACTATTAGTTTGATTAAAACCTTTCTATCTTTGGTGAATTTGCTGTTACACGCTATCTGTGTGTGGTGGACATGACATTTTAAACATTTATGAAATTGAAAGACTTATTTTTCTTGTTGAAATTAATTATCTAGCATATACTTGAATAAATACCACTAAATAGTAGTTTTACACTTTTTGAGTTTTTTCTTTTCACAAGAGACGTTGATGAACTTGCGGTTTCCTTTTTTTTCCTTCATGTCCCATATGTCATTTCAGGCTCTTCACTGTTTCCTTGGAAAACAAATACAACATTTGAAAAAAATCATAATAATAATAATAAAAATTAAAAGACCTTGAAATTTTATTAGCGGCAGTGTTTGGGGAAAAAAACAGGTATAGTTGAAATTTGTGATTTATATCATTTCAAATGTAGAATTTTTGCACAATAGCAAAATTGGTCTATTTATTTCAAATGGTTTATGGTTGTAAAAATGTATTTTTAAGAGGTATTTTCATATTTTATGGTCGAAAGTCTGGGTCTAGTTCAAGAATAATACAAGGAAATCTATACATGATAAAAGGCTTTAGAAAAGGAAAGTAAAAAAGAAAGTTATAAAAATCTAAGAAATATGTTATTGAAAGTAATATAAAAAGTACAGGTAATAATAAAAACATTAATAATATATTTAATAATAATAATAATTAAAAATCAACCCCCAGGGCATAAAAGTTTCTTAAAGACATTAGACAACTCCTTGCCTTATTGTAAGTGCTTTGTGAATCATATTCAGTAAGGTTTCTGATTTTCTTGGCATGTTTAGACTGAGAGGTCTTCCATAACGTCTGGTTCATTGTTTTATGTGAATGCATTCTCTAACTGTCTATATCCTCTTCCATGTTTTTTTTTACGTAGAACAAGGGTTCCCTCCAGTTTGAGGACAAGTGGGATCTTATGCGCCCCATCGTCCTTAAGTTGCTTCGCCAAGAGTCTGTAACTAAACAGCAGTGGTTTGATCTCTTCTCGTAAGGCCCCAGTGTATTCAGATCTTTTTATATCCTACACAGTAACTTCAGTTTGAATGTTCAATCTGTTCAATATCTCTTCCGTTCTCACAGAGATGTTCATGCGGTTTGTCTATGGGATGACAAAGGACCTGCAAAGATCCACCAAGCCCTCAAAGAGGACATCTTAGACTTTATTAAACAAGCTCAAGCGGTAAGAGAGGTTCAGGGTTCAGCCACCTGGTGATGTTCTCTTTAGCAGAATCATGTCTGATTCTCGATTGTTGATGTTTAGCGAGTGCTCAGTCACCAAGATGACACGGCGCTCCTCAAGGCTTACATCGTGGAGTGGAGGAAGTTCTTCACGCAGTGTGACATTCTGCCCAAGCCGTTCTGCCAGCTGGAGATCACCCTGATGGGCAAACAGGGCAGCAACAAGAAGTCCAATGTGGAGGACAGCATTGTTAGGAAGGTGAGCGGGATAAAAGAGGGATTTTTAGGTTGATTTCCTAGAACGGGATTCATCAGTTTGTTTATGTTCATACAGCTTATGCTGGACACTTGGAATGAATCCATATTCTCCAACATCAAGAACAGATTGCAGGATAGTGCCATGAAGTTAGTCCATGCTGAACGGCTGGGAGAAGCGTTCGACTCGCATCTAGTCATCGGGGTCAGAGAGTCCTATGGTGAGCTTCACTCCAGGTTTTTCTTTGAATTGATCTTTTTAATCATGAAAACTGAAACGTCTCTTACAATGTCTTTCTCAGTGAACCTGTGCTCCAATCCTGATGATAAACTGCAGATCTACAGGGATAACTTTGAGAAAGCCTATCTAGACTCCACTGAGAGGTTTTACAGGACCCAGGCGCCGTCCTACCTGCAGCAGAACGGAGTACAAAACTACATGAAATATGTACGACCTGCCAGATTTTAGACTACACGCTCTTCAGCCAATCAGATTGCATAGCCGAGAGGAGCGTTTTGACGACTCCTGAAACTCTGCGTTTGTGTTTACAGTCATATATTCTCATGTCTCTGTTTACAGGCAGACTCTAAATTAAGAGAAGAGGAAAAACGCGCACTACGATATTTAGAGACAAGACGTGAATGTAACTCTGTACAAGCAGTGAGTATATGATTGGCTTTTAAATAATAATAATATATCATTTGTAGAAATTAGGCAGATGCAAAGATCGAATTGAACAATTTTGCATCAAATTGGGTATCAGCCATTCACATATTTGAGTATTTTTACTACTATAGTATTATTATTTTTAAGTTGTTCAATACTTAATTTAAATAATATAACCAGGTATGTGATGTGAGATTGAAATCATGGATTATTTTTTCTCCCTCAGCTTATGGAATGTTGTGTGAATGCACTGGTAACGTCATTTAAAGAAACTATCTTGGCTGAATGTCCTGGCATGATCAAACGAAATGAGACTGACAGTGAGTATGAGCCTACTTAGAAATGTTTTATTAGATATATTTAAAATGACCATTTTAGGTTTTATATACACTGTTGTTCCAAATTTGGGGTTCTTTAGGACTTTCTTTTAATTATCTAATACTTAACAAGGCTGCATTTTCTTTAATTAAAAATAAAGTTTATATGAGTTTATATTAAAAATAAAAAATAAATAAAAAGTATTATGTTATTATTACAGAGTAAAGTAGATGTTTTGTATTGGAATATAGTTTAAAAAAAGTAATTTATTCCTGTGATGGCAGGCAAATTTTTCAGCATCCACTACCCCAGTCTTAAATGTCACATGATCCTTCACAAAATCATTATAATGCTGATTTGCATCATTTGAAAATGTATGCTGTTTAAGATTTTTTGTGGAAACTATGATACCTTTTTCCTGATTTTTTAATAAATAGAAAGTTCACTTATTTCAAATAGATATCTTGTGTAACATTATAAATGTCTCTGTAATTTTGATCAAATTCATATACCGTTGCTGAATAAATGCATGAATTTCTTTCATCACATAAACTTAATGACCTCAAGCTTTTGAACAGTACTCTGTTGAAGTCAGACTTAGCATACATGCTTTGTAAACAAAGGCTTTTAGTTTTAAACCTCTGAGCTCTTCTCCCACAGAGCTGCACCTCATGTTCTCTCTCATGGATAAAGTGCCCAATGGGATTGAACCCATGCTGAAAGACCTGGAGGAGCACATCATCAGTGCTGGACTGGCAGACATGGTGGCCACTGCCGAGACCATCACAACTGTGAGCAAAACATTGGCAGAATTATTATATTCTTTGTGAGCTTTATGAATTTTAGAGCATTAGCTGGCTTTTGTTTTTCCACAGTATAAATAAAGGATAATTGGTTAATGTTGATGTTTGTCACAGTTTTACCCTGTCAAGGTTTGAACCTTGACCTTAGTAGATCCTCAAATATTAGGCAACCACAGTGTGGAACAGGTGTTGACGTTTGTGTTTGTTTCTATTCAGGACTCTGAGAAGTACGTGGAGCAGCTCCTGACTCTCTTCAATCGATTTAGTAAATTAGTGAAAGAAGCGTTCCACGATGATCCTCGCTTCCTTACAGCCAGAGACAAAGTGAGCATGCCGCCCTATCCATATTCATTCTGGTGTCAGTAAGTAGCCTGCACGACTAGATCACACCGCAGATGCTTACCAGATATCTGTGATGACACAGGAATACAATGGAAGGTTATATAACAAAAACTCCCTTTGAAATGCTGTTGATTTTACTGAAAAATTAAGTTTTTATTTCTCACATACCTTTTTAATGATTTTTCCTTTTTCTTTTTCATTTCCCCACAGGCGTACAAAGCAGTTGTGAATGATGCCACAATATTTAAGTTGGAGCTGCCAATGAAACAGAAGGGGTGAGTAATGCTGCCTTCTGGGTTTCTGTTGACTGTCCCTTTAAGTGAGACACTGATAGACACTGAAAGACACATTTACATGCAACTTAGAAACTGAAGTCATAGTCTATAGTGGAGAGGTTTACAAAAATCTGGCATTACAAAATAGGTTAGAAATTTTTTTTTTAAATATGGCATTTTTTTTTATTTAAAAGGGCCCATATGTAAGTGAGCCATGTTATTTTAGCATCATTTAGATACTATTATAGTTTTTATTAGTATTTGTAATTAGTTTTTTTTATATTTTGTGTTTTCATTCATTTTGTTTTTCATTATTCGTTTCAGTTCTTTTTATTTTTAATTCAGTTTTAATTATTTTAGTACATCACAATAAACTAAATTAAAATGAGTAAAGTTGCTGAAATCAGTTTTTGTTTTCTTATTTTATTCCAGTTAAAGTTTATGTTAAGTCACAAAAATTATTTTATGATTTTAGTATAAAATATAATTAACCTGCAAGTGAGCTTTAGTGATCCATGTTTCAGTTGTATCAACTTGTATCAGTCAGGTTTGATGTTTCTAAATGCAGAGTGGGCCTAAAAACACAACCAGAGTCAAAGTGTCCGGAGCTGCTCGCAAACTACTGTGACATGCTGCTAAGGAAAACACCACTCAGTAAAAAGCTGACCTCAGAAGAGATCGAGCTCAAACTGAAGGAAGTGGTGAGGGGCTGTTGTAAAAGCCACATGTTGTTTACTCCATGGTTTTGTTGTTGTGCTTAAAAGTGTTTTGAAATGTAAATAAAATTTTTTCCTGTAGCTACTTGTGCTAAAATACGTCCAGAATAAGGATGTGTTCATGAGGTACCACAAAGCCCATCTGACCAGACGTCTGATCCTGGACATCTCAGCAGACAGTGAGATCGAGGAGAACATGGTTGAGTGGCTCAGGGTAAGAATACGGACTAATAAGAGTGTATGAAATTAGTATTTGAGTGTTTTATACTCTAATGGCTCATTGTTTGGCATGTTTCAGGAAGTTGGGATGCCTGCTGACTATGTGAACAAGCTAGCTAGGATGTTCCAGGACATCAAAGTGTCTGAAGATCTTAACCAGGTTTTCAAGGAAATGCACAAACACAACAAGCTGGCTTTACCAGGTGACATACAAGCCATTTTATCTCTCTATATATGCATTACACTACTTGAAGTTTGCATATTATTAGATAGCAAGGATGCATTAAATATATCAAAAGCGGTCTCCCCATTCTGTTACCCAGCGGACTCTGTGAACATAAAGATCTTGAATGCTGGAGCTTGGTCACGCAGCTCAGAGAAAGTCTTTGTGTCTCTGCCCACCGAGCTGGAAGACCTCATTCCTGAGGTGGAAGACTTCTACAAGAAGAACCACAGCGGCCGCAAACTCCACTGGCACCACCTGATGTCCAATGGCATTGTGGGTGGATTTATGCACTAAGTTTAGTGCTTAGTAGGTATTTGTTGTAACTGTAAATTGCTACTTGTAGCTAATCAGTCTGTTTGCTTTCTGATAGATCACGTTTAAGAATGAAGTAGGGCAGTACGACCTGGAGGTCACGACCTTTCAGCTGGCTGTACTTTTTGCCTGGAATCAAAGACCACGAGAGAAGATCAGCTTTGAGAATCTGAAACTTGCCACTGAGCTACCTGATGCCGAACTGAGACGAACTCTCTGGGTAAGAACATTACTGAATATGTCACATTTTATGCCATTAGATATTGACCATCTTTCTGCTGTACTTATGAAGAAGCTGTTTGTTTTTAAACTTTAAACAGAAACTGGAAGCATTGATATATTAAACTAATTTGCCAAAGTTCATTTTGTGATTCTAGAAGTTCAAAGAACTGTGCGTTCTTATTAAAAATAATAGTTATCTTGATTTCTTGCATTTTATATATATTTTTAATATTAATAGCACTTACAATCATTTATTCATTGAATCTATTCATTAATTTTACAGTGTTAAAAATTATTAATTAAGTGTTTTCAAAGATCAATTACAAATACCTAAAACAGACTGATTAATATCAAGTATAATATCTTTGTTTATAGATCTTGCTCCATCATCTACTTAACCTTTCCTTTCTCTCTGTTTTTTTTTATTTATTTTTTTTATATACAGTCTCTCGTTGCCTTCCCAAAGCTCAAACGCCAAGTGCTGTCATATGACCCTCAAGTGAGCTCTCCCAAAGACTTCACAGACAGTACATTGTTTTTCGTTAACCAGGAATTCTCCATGATGTAAGAACATGTTCTGTCCTGCTGGCTCTTTAGAAATGGTCTCTTCTAAAGATAAAGGTCTCCTAAAAAATATTTTTGTTTCTCCTCAGAAAAAATGCCAAGGTTCAAAAGAGGGGGAAAATAAACCTAATTGGCCGATTGCAGCTGACGACGGAGCGAATGAGAGAAGAGGAGAATGAAGGCATCGTCCAGCTAAGAATATTAAGAACACAGGTACAAAACATCAAAAAGTAGGGATGTAACGATTCACTCAACTCACGATTCGATTGAATTCACAACTTGGTTTTTTTTTTACAAAATGAGATTTAAGACAAATTCTAAATTAAATGTGTCCTTTTTTATTGCTTGGACGAAATGCTGCATGTTTGTTTGTGAAATTTAAATATAACACTGTAATAATATACTAATATAGTGCTTGCATATTATTGCTCTTTTGTTGGTTGTGATTGCTTCCATTGTGCTCATTTGTACGTCGCTTTGGATAAAAGCATCTGCTAAATAATTTTTTTTAATGTAAAGTAAATGTAAATAAAACTAAATTGAAATTTTAAAATAAGCAACAACTAAAATAAATAACACAAATAATAAAATAAATATCTTCAAATAAACAAAATAAGGCTTTTTCTGTGCTCTTTCCATTAAAAATGAAAGGCAACCACTGCTTTTAATCATGATCCAAATATGCTACATACATGCAACATGAGCATTTTTTTTTATCTAAATTAGATTATAATTTCGAAATTTGAAGCAGAAACAGCATGATTTGACTTCAGTTTTGTGAAACTATTTTAAAAAAAAATCTACATGAAACCGAAACATCAGACATGAGACGCAGATTCACTCTCTGCCAGCAGGTGGCACTTAAAGTGTTTCCTTGGTTTCCGCTGTAAACAAAGCAGCATGCTTTATACAGAGGCAAGATGAAAAAAAAATCTATTCTAAACTTTTCTAAAGACAGTAAGTCTCCTCAGACATACATTCATATAAACTTCTACCCCTAATTGTATCGCGATTTGTTTAGTATCTCAACAGATTTGAATCCTCACATATTTTAATCGATTTTTAACCGGCTTGCGGTTAATCGGTACATCCATATCATAAAGCATTACCAGTCTTCTTTATTAATGAACACTAGTCTCTAAAGCCCAAAGTATACTTCAGTTTAATGTGAAGTCTTTCAAAGTTTACTCCATTCGATAGTATGTGTGCAAACGGAGGTACTCGACAGTTAGAAAGTTTCCTTGTCCATCGCCTGCGTTAATTCACTACAGAAGTAATGCCGATAAAAATGTCTTTGTACTTGTTTAAACTAGAGTTGCATGTAACTACATCACACAACATAGATCTGTTCCAGTTGTTGGTTGTTATTGTTCCATCTCCTTAATTTTTTTTCATCTATAAAACAACGGTCCAGGCCAGTGTTGCCACCTTGTGGATAAACTAATTAGTGCAAAAAAAGTGTTGTGGTACTCTCGTGCAGCAAAAACTGACATAGAAGAGTTGTTAAATAAAGTCCTTATGTTTGTTTTCTTTGCACACAAGAAGTATTCTTGTAGCTTCATAAAATTACGGTTTAACCACTGATGACTTATGTCCTTATTACCTTTCTAGGTGTAAAAAGAACTGTAATAAGTAATTTTATATTAAAATACTTGTTTTGTTTTTTTACAGTTGACTTAATGTGTTTGTTTCTTTGACTGCAACATTTCAGGAGGCCATCATTCAGATAATGAAGATGCGTAAGAAGATCACAAACGCTCAGCTGCAGACCGAGCTGGTGGAGATCCTGAAGAACATGTTCCTCCCTCAGAAGAAAATGATCAAGGAACAGATCGAGTGGCTCATTGAGCACAAGTACATCAAGAGAGACGAGACGGACCTTAACACCTTCATCTACATGGCGTAACGATGAAACGACTCCGGAGATGATCCGTGACCGTTCTGGAGGATGGCGTACCTGTCGAAGAACAGCAGCGGGGGAGGGGTGGTGATGTCTGGAATATACTGCTTAGACTGCTGGTCTCTCTGGGTTTAGTCAATGAGCTTGTCTTAACAACAGACAGTCACATCAGATAAAAATATGTATTTAAAAAAATTAATCCCTGCCTTACCTTACAGTGAAGACACATGGGATGAGGATAGGAGATTAAAAAAAATAGGAAAAAAGACAAAAAGGATTCTATTTTTGCCATTGGTAGTCAGTATGCATGATGGGCGGTTTACCTTTTGTATGTGTACATCTCCAGCAGCATGCAGCAGTGGGAATGTCACATTCATCCCAGGACTTGTTTGTGTGTGCTGTGTTACGAGTGTTTTTTTTCTTCCCCTCCCACATCCTCTGTCTGGACCTCGCCGCATCCCATCCTCAGCGTGCAACAGAGCGAGAGCCGTCCCACCGTCACCTGGCCTTGCATGACGACACCGGAGTCACTGAGGAGCGCGGGCCAGGATGGAGGACTAGCATTAGCACTTTTCACACTCTCCACCACAACATGTCAGCATGGCTTTATTTGGGTTGGTTTTCACGACTTTTTTTCTTCGTCAAAATATCGCAAATGAAAGATTTGATCGGCTGATAGCAGTTTAGGCAAAACGTTACTCTTTAAAATGCTAGGAAAAGAGATCCAGGCATTCAGATGTCACAAAGGGGTCAAGGTCTGTGGAGAAAATTTGTCAATTTGCGATGTTTGTTTGTTTTTTTGGTGTACATGCATTATCGTTACACACCAAGTCAGAAGGTCAGTGTAACGTAGTTGCAGTTTCATTTTTGTGTTTGCTAAACTTTTCCGTTATCGGTCTCAAATAGCGACAGATGCCGACTGATTGTGACGAGGTGGCCCCACTAAGGTCCTGTAACATGTAACCTACTCATCGAACCGATTTATTGTCACAGCTGAGCGTAAACAAGCAGTAAAGCACAGTTACAGGAGTCCGAGTAAAGCAATCCCTGCTCCAACCTCAGGTTAAGTAGTTATTTTAAAAGTAGGTTGTTCTAACTTTAGCGCCTCGCGGTTCTTGTTAATCACACATTGCCAAAGTGTAGCACAAGTGTGCTGATCTCAAAATCAACTAATGTACGATCTATTACTATTATTGTTTTCCCTCTATTTCCGAGGTCACCCTCATAGCCACATTTAGTAGAAAACAGGAAACTGTTTTTTTTTTTCTTGACTCATTATTACCCTATTATGACCGAGTATCTATGAACAAAAGCTTGTGCAATTACTGATTAGCTGTTTGTTATAATCAAATGAACTGTTAACATTTAAATACGTGCAACAAAAAAGTATTAACTCTTATTTTTCAAGCAGATTTCCTATAGTGATAGTGTCTAATCAATCTAAGATGTAGACGTTTCAGTGGTTTTGGAGTGATGGTTGAATCAAACACTGATGTGTTTGCCATATATCAGCCTGTCAGTATGTCCTCAATAAATAAGAACAACAACAACATCATATTTACTGGCTGATGACGTCTAGATTTGATTGTACGTTCATATCTAAACCCAAAACACTCAATCTAATGATGGGAACATGATGACATCCCAATGAAATCCTCATTAATATTTCTGTAACATTGCAGCGGTTCAGCTGTCCATCTCCACTGTGGCATTTTCTGTCAATTCTGTTTGTTTTTGTCTGTTTTTTACTGAAAAGGTTCCCTTCAGTTGTACTGAAAAGCCATTCTTTATGAGATCCAGATGTACAGTGTTTGAGAACATTGTGTTATTTGACTGTCCACTTTATTTATTGATAACTTAAGCCTGTTTGAGAGGTTGAGTGTGTGTGCGTGTTTACGCTTAGGAGCCTTTTACAGCAGGGTGCTGTCATATCCTGTTATGTTTATGCATTTTCATTTTTGGAATTTAAAATCGATGTTTCTGCTGTCTGTAGGTTTTCTTCTATCAATTTCTCTAGGTAAATATATATAATTTTAATAGGACAAGCTCTATGGTTTTCATATTTATCAATCACTGTTGGAGTTTGTTGTGTGCTTGTGTTCTTCTAAAGCCATTTGAATGACATCAAATGAAACGCAGTCCCAAAAACGTCACAGTGTTCAGTTCATTGTAGTGGAAGATAATGACACTGAATAAAGATGGTGTGAATGACCTTATGAGGGAATGCTACATGAAATTATGAATTATACTTTATTGTTTGCAAATTGATCCATTTTCTCTGATGCACATGGTATGTTCCAGTAATAAAGTCTGTGTGCACATTATTCATTGGTATAATGCAATAAGTGAGCGTGAAACAAGACATTTTGAAGTTTGTTGATGGAATTTTCTCTAATAAAGTTGCATACACGTATAAACACTCTTTATTAAGTTGATTATATTGCACTGAAATAGTCCCATGTGTGAGAAGGGGGTGATCATTTGATTTCTTGAGTGGCGCAACAGTATTTCATCATTTTTATACTGTACTAATAATGTGCACTTATTGTCCTTTTATTGTGTTTGAGTCCTTTTTTATCACTCTTTTGTCTTGTAGAGGGTCATTGTCAGTTCACTAAAAATGATCTTACTAATTACATAGACACATGTTCTGGTGAAGGTTTCATAGTGAACTGGACAGTTATCAGTAGTATTAATTTGAATGACACATGAGGACAGTTCTCCAATTATTCCCCACATACACTTTCTGGTAAATGATTCAGTTGAAAACTGAACACAAGTTCCCTGTTGTGTGACACACTGCTGTTACAAGTCAAATAAAAGTCAAATGTAAGTTTCCGAGAAGGTGCATATGCTCTGACTATGACTGTCTGTTTTCAAGATTACTTGCCTGGAGCTTTAAAAGCTTCAAGAATATTTGAGAATTAATAAGTATGAGGTGAATATCTGCCATATAAACGAATGCTGTTCTTGCAGTGTGAATCTAAACCATTTTTTTTTCCATAATTTATTTTCTGGCAAAACAAAAACTATTTGAATGATGTTGATGTGCGTTTTTAATGATCTCGTGTTTGCACAACAAACACACTGAACAAATAAGAGGAAATTCCATGCGCAATAAAATTAAGGGTTTATTTACCAATCTGAATAAGTAGTGCTGTCAAACTATTAATCGAATCCAAAAATAAAAGTTTTTGTTTGCATAATATATGTGTGTGTACACGTATTATGTTTATATAAAGACACACATAGGCCTATGGCATACATTTCGAAAACATTTACATGTATTATGCATTTACATATATATGTTTATATTCATATAAATTGTATATATAAATATATTTAATATAAACGTAACATATACACATAATAAATATACACAGTAACGTTACATATATATTATGTAAACAAAAACTTTAATTTTGGATGTGGTTAATCGTTTGACAGTACTCATAAGTTTTAGTTGCTTGGTGAGTCTAATGAGGTCATAAACAAATAAAGAAATATTTTATGTATTAAAAACATAGAATAAGAAGAAATAGTATGTTAAGAAACAACAAAACAGAAATTAGTTGATTGTTTTAAACTGAAGTAAATGAATGATCTTTGAATCTTCTTAACCAACATATATACTGTGTAAAACATATGTTAATGCTAAAATGCTATAATTGTATCCCTTCATACATTAGAAAATAGTAATATACAATGAAAAAGAGCAAGCATGCCTGATTTTGATACGAGTCACAGAAAAAGAATGATTAACAAAGCAAGGGAAGTATGAAAATCTCCGCCCTACGTTTTGAACCAATAGCAAATCAGTAATTTGCATGTGGTGCAGCGCTGGCTTTGATGTAGAATTTCTGCAAAGTTATTACTTCCTTCAACTTCATATTATGGGAGGCAATAATATATCATAAATTAATCATGAAATGCTATAGAAAAAAAAGAAAAAAAAAAACAGGTTAAAAAATCACTCACCATAGATGTAACACATAGCGCAAGGGAGACCTATATATAAAGCCAATCTAACCACCCTTAAATGCCCGGATGATCCTCGGTGGTCCGGGGTGCAGGCTTCAAACCTGTAGCTGCTTAGCGGCAGAGTGGTTCAATTCCACCTTTCGGGCGCATAAGAAATCAAGTGAAGATTTTAGTAAATCATTGTTGAAACCTGAACTATTTTAGACCCACAAAGGAAAATCATTACTGTTAAACCCCCGGAATTTAACACTGGTGTCTGTCAGGAAATGACGTGGTGAGGTGTCCTTGGTTAGCATCATAGATATAAACAGCGTGTGCTGTGTTCCCAACATGAGTACACATCATGTAAATCAAGTTACTTGCTGTTTGCAATTGTTTGATTTATTAATAATAATACAAATTTAATAATTGTTCATTAATGATACACCGTGTTAGATTGTAACTGTGATTGCTGATCACTTATCACATTGCAAGAACAATATCTAGAAAAATGGAAAAGGTACTAGTATTTTTCCAGGACATTGTAAACTGAAAACACTCAATACAATGCGTAATTAAAAATGCAGGTAAAAAAACCTGTGAAAAATCTATACGAAAAATTCCTTCATATTAACATAATAGATTTTTCCCTATTTTTAGAGTGTAGCATACTAACTAATACAATACTTAAAACTATTGCTCAGAATGTGTAGTAGTTTTACTAGTTTACAAGCTAAAAAAAATTAATCTGAAATTGTTCAAAAGATTGTGTTCAACAATTCAAAAAATACAGTTGTTTATATTTTAATATTATATTATGCGTTATTATTATTTAAATTAAAATATAAATCAACATATCAAGTATTTTTGCTTAGATTTGATGCAGTGACACAATTTTGCGTAGTGATTACGTAGCGCCCTCATCACGCAATGACATCACAGCGTCATTTAGCAACTTTCAGCAACAAATCAACCTTCCTTTAGCAACTTTCTCTGAAAATTAGTTGGCAACACTGAGCGTGTGCTGTATAGACATACATTGTACCTTTCAGCATTCACAGAGCCTTCCAAAACATGCAAGCTGCCCATACCGTATGCACTTATGCACCCCCATACCATCAGAGATGCTGGCTTTTGAACTGAACGCTGATAACATGCTGGAAGGTCTCCCTCCTCTTTAGCCCGGAGGACACGGCGTCCGTGATTTCCAACAAGAATGTCAAATTTGGACTCGTCTGACCATAAAACACTATTCCACTTTGAAATAGTCCATTTTAAATGAGCCTTGGCCCACAGGACACGACGGCGCTTCTGGACCATGTTCACATATGGCTTCCTTTTTGCATGATAGAGCTTTAGTTGGCATCTGCTGATGGCACGGCGGATTGTGTTTACCGACAGTGGTTTCTGAAAGTATTCCTGGTCCCATTTAGTAATGTCATTGACACAATCATGCCGATGAGTGATGCAGTGTCGTCTGAGAGCCCGAAGACCACGGGCATCCAATAAAGGTCTCCGGCCTTGTCCCTTACGCACAGAGATTTCTCCAGTTTCTCTGAATCTTTTGATGATGTTATGCACTGTAGATGATGAGATTTGCAAAGCCTTTGCAATTTGACGTTGAGGAACATTGTTTTTAAAGTTTTCCACAATTTTTTTACGCAGTCTTTCACAGATTGGAGAGCCTCTGCCCATCTTTACTTCTGAGAGACTCTGCTTCTCTAAGACAAAGCTTTTATAGCTAATCATGTTACAGACCTGATATCAATTAACTTAATTAATCACTAGATGTTCTCCCAGCTGAATCTTTTCAAAACTGCTTGCTATTTTAGCCATTTGTTGCCCCCGTGCCAACTTTTTTGAGACCTGTAGCAGGCATTAAATTTTAAATGAGCTAATTAAGTGGATAAAAGTGTGAAATTTCTCAGTTTAAACATTTGCTACGTTATCTATGTTCTATTGTGAATAAAATATTGGCTCATGTGATTTGAAATTCCTTTAGTTTTCATTTTATTAAAATTAAAAAAACGTCCCAACTTTTCCGGAATTCGGGTTGTACATACACTGGACCAAGAGGCTAGCAGGCTAACACTGATAATGTAAAATTAAATTAATCGTCTTCTATTCGCGTCATTCCCCGGTAAGAAGCCTTTCTCTTGTCCTTATTACCTTTTCTTTTTTAGATTATAATGCGTGTATTTCGATTTTTGGCTGTAGCTTATCATCTACTTTACAGTTTTACTCTACTATATGTGTGCATATAGTGTAAGTATGTTATATGTGTACATTACTTGTATATATTACTATTCTATATAACTATTAAATTAAAATTAAATAAAATGTATGCATTTAGCAGACGCTTTTATCCGAAGTGACTTACAATTCAGGCTATCAATTTTTACCTATCATGTGTTCTCGGGGTATCGAACCCATAACCTCTTATTAACCTCTTAACCTGCACCCTATTCTATATTACTATCTATATTATTAGTATTATTATGATTATTATTATGTTTGCATACTCTATTCCTCTTTCTTAGGTTTTGTCCAATAAAATGCCTCTACACAAGTATCCACCAGAACTGTGGGAAGCCCTGAAGCTGCAGAAGGGCATCTACGGCCGTTTACCGCAGCACTACCTGTGCTCCCTGCAGGACGGCACCCCTCCATCCCCTCTGGGTGTCAAATACAGACTCAGTCCCACATCTGGACACAGAGAGCCACAGAGGTCCATCAGCCACCAGGGTCACACAGCGGACTCTGGGGGGGGGTGAAGGCTGGGTGTCTGGTTTTAGATACGCTAAAGATGACAAGGTAAGACCAAATGGAGATCTACAGTAACACCGAATATTGATTTGGGATCTTTTATGTGAATAGTGGATAAATGAAGATGACTTATTCTATAGTATGTACTTGTCACACCAGCTTTCTACAAGACTGCTCTAAACCTGGAAGACGCAGCTGTTTAACAGAGAGCTGTACAGTGAGATCCTCGACCAAATGCTGCTTTTGGCTTCGACTTCTACATTCTTAAGGTGAGGAATCCTCAAAAGTCTGTAGATTTTTATAATTTTACAAAAATCCTAATACATTTATATATTAATGTCTATTTATATAGTATTATTTATTGTTAGAATTTTTAAATTTTATTTTTAAAAATTATACTTAAAAAAGCGTAAAAAGCCTAAAAAGTTTAATTTTTATGCATTTAATGCTTTATCATTTTAGAAAAACGTTAAGAATTTTAGATTTTACATTTACATTTTGTATAAAATGTTTGATCTATTATTGTATATTTATTCTTATCATTATAAATTATAAAGTCCTCAGAATCGGTAGCATTTAGTATGTTTTTTGCATTATTTTTTTTTTATATATAATAATGTTTATACAGATATATACAAATATTGTATAAAATGTTATAGTACATTTATTATTATATTGTTTTTAAATTGAGTCTTCAGACGTATATGGCATTTAGTGTGTTTATATTATTTTATTTAGATTACAATAATTTGACATAATAAACTCTATGAGTTTATAGATTAGATTGTATAAATTTGCTTAATTATTGGATGTACTTCAAATATAATATATATATATATATATATATGCGTGCATGTGTGTGTGTGTGTGTGTTTGTGTGTGTGTGTGTGTGTCTGTGGCATTAAGTATGTTTTATTATTTTACAAAACTATGGTAATTTTATGAAATAGTTTTATATAAATATTTGTATATTTTTTTGTACAATTCAGTTATTGCAAGTTTTCACATATATGTGACATTTTATTATTTTGGATTAATTAAAATAGTTTCATATAATAATGTTTATTTAGAAATCTATAATATATAAAATTGTATATCTTATTGTATATTCATTATCCTACTACATTATTGAGTAAAATATGTATTTTTCTAAATTAAGAATATATGTCAATTGTTTGTGAAACCATTCTTGTGTAAAGGGTCATTTGGTTCAGTGTACTGTAACAATTTACATAAGAATCCAATTTTTTTAAGCATTTATACTAGAAAATCTTACAGCAAAATGAGGTCGATATTTTGTATTTCTTTTAGATCAGACACCGAAGCAAGATTTGAACTCCAAGTTTGGAAAGGATCTGAAATGTGCGATGATTTTACGTCTGGCACAGAAAGACACAGATACGGTGTACATTTTAGGACATCCTCAGACCTCAATCATCAAATGAAAAGGCGTCATGCCTCAGACTAAAAGGCTTCAGTCATCGGACAAAACGGCATTGCGCCTCTGACTGAAAAGCTTCAGGTCTCAGGAAAAACGACGTCAGATGTCAGTTCTCATACAATTAACCTTAGGCATCAGATGAAACGGACTCAGGCAAAAAGTCATCAGATGAAACGGACTCAGGCAAAAAGTCGTCAGATGAAACGGACTCAGGCAAAAAGTCATCAGATGAAACGGACTCAGGCAAAAAGTCATCAGATGAAACGGACTCAGAAAAAAAGTCATCAGACGAAACGGACTCAGATTAACCATGGTTTTGCTACTAACCATAGTTTAACCATGGTGTTTGTAGTAAAACTGTGGTTATACAAATGGTACTTTAATCATTACACTAAAAAAAAACGTTACTACACTTTTACTATAATAAAACAACAATGCATTATATATAGAAAAACTCATCTCATAAATAACCATAACAATTATACGTATAAAACTTACTTATTTGTGGATGTAACTTTTATGAGTATGATTATGTATAACACGCAATAAACACCATGCTAAATCCACATGATTTATAATGGTTTATAAGTCTTATATCTTGACATTATTTATTTAAAATATATACAGTATCTTACTATAAAGTTATAAGTAACAAATATATAAATGAAAACCACCCAAGATCAGTAAACGATCTTTAACTATTACTGTATTCGTTTTATATTAAGGGAGTTCATCCAGAGGCAGTGAGTGAACTTTGTGTCCTGAAACCAGAATCAGTTGGGAAGAATGGAATCAAGTCTACCCCATAAAAGGCTTACACGGGTAATTCACAACTCTGTGTGTGTGTGTGTGTGTGTGTGTGTGTGTGTGTGTGCACAGCTATAGCTTAATGTTTTCACGACTCATCATTTGTGTTCATTTCTTTAGGTCCCCTTCCAGATGCTGACGTTTCATCTGATGACTTTTTGCCTGAGTCCGTTTCATCTGATGCCTAAGGTTAATTGTATGAGAACTGACATCTGACGTCGTTTTTCCTGAGACCTGAAGCTTTTCAGTCAGAGGTGCGATGCCGTTTTGTCCGATGACTGAAGCCTTTTAGTCTGAGGCATGACGCCTTTTCATTTGATGATTGAGGTCTGAGGATGTCCTAAAATGTACACCGTACACAGATCTGTACCCTCATGATCCGTCTCGCTGGGACTCGATCTACAACTGCTTCAAGGTGAGATGAGTTGATTATCTTTATGTATATTTTCAGCCATATGGTATTATTAATAATTATCCTGTGTGTTTTCTTCACTTGCCTTCCTCTGATTTCTTACAAGCAGCAGTTTGAGATCCCAGAGGCTTGAGTCTAGAGGAAGCTGTAGAGAAACAGAGGCTACTGGAAAAGAAGGTAATGAAATAAACAGGAGTATAAAGGACAATCACTGCATGTTACGTCGCTATCATCAGATAAATGCTACTCTCTTTCTCTCTCAGGATCCAGAGCCTCTTCACAAGAGTTTGGCGAAGAAGCTTGTGGAGGAGCTTGTCTTTAAGAAGCCCTCAGAGCCGCAGATTGTGGAGAAGAAATAATGATGACTGTTCTCTTCTTTGCCATCCTCCATGTCTGTCATACAGTCTGAAGAATAAACAGTATTGTATTTATTTTGTATTAACATCACCAACAGCTTGCTGATATTCTGTAAATATATAATTTTTACTCAATAATAAATTGATTCAGAGATGTATTTGCCGATCTGACTGGAATACCTTATTTTCTTTGGAAACTAATAATGTTTCTCATTGCTTATCTTTTTGCAAACCAAATCCTAAAATTCTATTAATGTTCTTATAAGGTCCTTTTTTATTCTTTAGGTATACATAATTTGTCTAATGTTTATTTATAGGTTTGTTTATTTATAAACAGCAGAACTTTCCCAGAAGGTTCTGAGAATGAAAAATTGTTTGCTGGATGCAGCAAAGAATAAAGTGGCAATACGGGCTCTAAAATATGGAAGCGCTTTTCGACCACTGAAAAAAGAAAAGAAAGTTATTGTGACTTTTTATCTCACAATTCTGACTTTATAATTTGCATTTGCTTGTCAGGATTGTGCAAAATAAAGTCATAAAGTCAGAATTGTGTTTATTCGCATTTCTGGCTTTATTTCTCGCAATTGCGAGTTTATATCATGCAATTCAGACTTTATTTCTCAGAACTGTGAGTTTATATCTCACAATTATGACTTTTTAACTGACAATTGCGAGTTCATATAACATAATTCTGAGATAAAAAGTCATAGTTACCTTTTTAATTTTTTATTTAGTGGCAGAAACAGGCTTCCATACTAAAATGCAAGTTACTCATTAACTTAAAGTTTTTAAAAACTGTTGTATAAAATGATCACATTTTCATCAGAAAAAAAAAACACTCCTATTGCTTGTTTGGTAAGCAGTAGCTACGATAGTGTTACACTCTGAAAACAGCACTTAATATTTCTGTCAAAAAGTATTTAAATCATAAATATACATTACAAAATATTTATAGCAATTAGTTATTTTGGGAGTATAAATGTATGTTGTCTTGACACCTTCCTTTTGGTGCCATGTGTTTTATACACTCCCATTGCCCAATACTGGACTTTATACGCTTTACGAAATAATCTCCGTAAAGCTCGTCAATGTTAAACCTGGTTAGTCAGAAGTTGCAACACAGAGAGAGAGAGAGAGAGAGAAGGCGAGAAAAAATGTTGATAGTTGCTAAAGGTCATCTTGAGTCATGTGGCCAAGGTGAGAAATCACTTCTCACGAGAGTCATAACACACAAACACACAAAAACATCTTTTGTTATAAAGTCACTGTTAGGTCATTATGAAATCATGAATAAAACTCAAAGCATTAATTTTATGCATCATCTCTAAAAGTTTGATGAATAACTGTGGGAGTCAATTTTGTCAGAGATTATGACATGTTGAATATGTGTTTCTATTGCTCTGAACTCTATATATAGCATCAGAGAAGTGAAACAAAGCACAACAATAGCTGTAGTGAATGAGGAAGTGACTATAGACTTCTTTTTTCCTTATTTCCTTGTGGCTTTTAAATATAAAAACCTTAGTGGCATGAAATCAAGGGTTTGGAAGGTTTACATTTCTTTCAGACTGATGGAAATGTATTTCTGGCTTAAACTCATGTCGATTGAGGCATTTACACAAAGGCTTTTCAATTGGATTACTAACTGATTATTTGGATGCAAATAAATGTAAGGCAAGGCAAGTTTTTTTATATAGTATATTTCATACAAAATGGTAATGCAGAGTGCTTTACATAAAAAATAAGTAAAATAATTATTTTAACAAATCACAACAATAAAATAAGGAATTTAAAACTTTTAAAATGATTTAAAAATTTATTTAATGATTATATATAAAATACAGTGCAATCAGTTTGGACATTGCACAGTGCTCTTTCAACAATTGCACAGCTAAACAGATGAGTTTTGAGTCTGGATTTAAATGTGGCTAATGTTTTAGCACGTCAGATCTCTTCTGTAAGCTGGTTCCAGCTGCGGGCGGCATAATAGCCGAAAGCGGACTCCCCTTGTTTTGTGTGAACTGACTCAATCCTAATGATCTGAGTGGTCTGTTAGGTTTATATTTAGTGAGCTTATCTTCAATGTATTTAGGTCCCATTACAATAGTCTACTCTGCTGGTGATAAAGGCAAGAACAAGTTTCTCCAAGTCTTGACTGGAAACAAAACATCTAATTCTTGCAATGTTTTTGAGTTGATAGTATGCTGATTAAGTTACTGCTTTGACATGACTACTCAATCTAGGGTCTGTCTCCAGAATCACAAAATAAAAATGCTTGACTTGGCTTGTCAAGGTATGCATTCACCTGGAGAACTTATCTTTGTTTCCAAATGCAATGACTGCAGTTGTCTCCTCATTTAACTGAAGAAAGTTCTGGCACATCCAACTATTAATTTCATCAATGCATTGACAGAGGGAGTCAATGGAGCTGTAGACCTTTGGAGATACTGTAAGGCTAGGTAAATCTGGGTATCATCAGCATAGACGCGATAGGCAATTTGGTTCTTTCTCATTATTTGACTTAGTGGGAGCATATAAAGGCAAAAGAAGAGCGGTGCAAGAATCAAGCCTTGTGGTACTCCACATGTCATGGACGTCCACTTAGACTTATGCCCTCCTATACTCACATAATAACCTCTCCCTTTTAAGAATGTATGACCTGAACAATTTGAGTACCATCCTAGAAAGCCTGACCCAGTTTTCCACTCTCCAGAAGTGTTATGATCAACAGAGTCAACCGCAGAACTAAGATCCAATAGTACCTGCACTGATATTTTGCCAGAATCAGAATCAAAGCAAATATAATTTATTATGTTAATGAGCGCTGTCTCTGTACTGTGTTACAGTCAGAAACCAGATGGAAAATTGTCCATTTGAGGTTAAATAGTTGTTCAACTGATTAAAAACTTGAAAATCTTTTCAATAATCTTGCCTATAAAAGGAAGATTAGATATTGGTTTATAGTTGCTCAATATAGTGTGACCAAGATTGCTCTTTTTCAGAAGGAGCTTAACAACTGCAGTTTTCAGGGAGTTTGAGAAAGTCCCATTAAGAATTGAGGTGTTCACCACTTCTAAGAGACCTGCTTCTAAACAGCTAATGCTAATGCGATGAGGTGCATTTGGTTGGACTTTGGCCTTAATGCCGCCTACTCTCTAGACAGGAAGAAATTATGATTTAGCCAGTGACTAATAAAGCAAGTACACTAAGGGACAGCAAAACTGAGTCATTTGCCAGAAAACATGTTTTTAATATTGACAGCAACAACACACTATAAGAAGCAGAATGTGACATTATTTGAGAGCATTAAGGATTTTTACACAGGACAATATAAATCACAGCAGTATTACAGACATTAAATGTGTATAAATGAACAAAATGCTTTCCAATGGTTATGCTTGTGAATCCAGCTTCCTTCAACATTGATGTGATAGACAAAA
Source organism: Carassius carassius (assembly GCF_963082965.1). Classification (NCBI taxonomy): domain Eukaryota; kingdom Metazoa; phylum Chordata; class Actinopteri; order Cypriniformes; family Cyprinidae; genus Carassius; species Carassius carassius. The sequence continues at coordinate 16,919,025 of NC_081782.1, forward strand.
TCACTCAAATCTTTTTGCCACTGACTCATTGACTACATTTATTTCAGTTTCCTATGCAAACTCACATCATGTCATAACCAGGCAAAACAGGTCAAGTTTCCAGTGAAAAGTAATCTGACTATTCTCATTGAAAAATAAAATCCTGTGCAATGCAGCCAATCAGAACATATTTGATATATAATACACAACTTAAGATCAATTTTAGAATCTTAGACCAATTACATTTCTTTGTGGACAGGGCTTCAAATCCAAATCCCCTCTGACACATTAAAATGTGGTAATTTATGTATAAAAATTACATAAAACATTTTACAAAAGCCAAAAAAGGTAAATTGAAACATTTCCCTTTCTTTGTGCTTTTATTTAGACTTTGGTTAGCAAGCTAAGAAGCCATTCACACAGAAGATTTCTTTGTGTTTAAAAACACTAGACACAGGCAAAAATGCAAGGTCTAGAGAAGTTCAGAAGCTGAACTTTTCTTGACATGCACAATATTCATAAGTGCAACAGTCAAACATCAATGGAACAGTGGCGCACTGAAGTGGAAAAACATGTTCTGTGTGAACAGCCCCTAATAGCATAGCATAGTGCTAACTAGTTAACAGAATATCATAATTTTGGAGCACTATTTTTGATCAGAAGTAACAATCGGCCACTGATGGCTAGAGAACTCAATGCAAGATTTTATTGTTGCCAATTAGATGACAAAAATGACTTATGTTTTATGTTGTCGTGTCACACCTGGCTTGATCATGGTGTCAGATTGGCATGAATTACATGAATTAATCCAGCTGCTACTTCAGAATTATGTTTAAATGTCTAATTTTGTCCCCTTAATGCTGTTAACTGAAATTCCTCTGTGGATGGACTGTTCTGAAATGTTCAAAACAAATATCACGTTACATGTTACACTTAAATACAAAGTGAATTTGGGTCTGGGACAATCTACAGGATACGAATAGGTTCTGTGCAGAAATCCACACAATAAATTAGCAAATGACAGTCATAACTGGCACATCACAAGCAGCATCTGTTTCTCCCTTTTTTACCAGCAAACATAATGGTTATATGCTTCTCCCACCTATCGTTGGCTACCATGGTGTCTAGTCCATTTACAAGACCAGTGGCTGAGCAGATGATTTACTTCATTAGTATGTTCAAACTACCAAACGGGAAGTCAGATCGTGCCAGCTGACCAGGTTTAGCAGTCAATAACAAGTTTGAATTAGTCTGGGTCTTTTCCTAGTCCAAAAATGATTTTATAGTCAACAGTGACTGTATGTCCAAAGTCCCAACAGTCAAGACATAAGAGTCCACAGTGGCATTCAGTGGTCCAGGTTGTTCTCGCTCTTCACGGGGGAAAACATGAGACCTTCAATGTTCTCCAGATCTGCTGGATAGGCCTGATTCTCATTCACCATCTGACTGAAGTGTGCGTCGTTTATAGAAGACATGTTCATCATAGGTTGACCGGTGTTCAATTTCATATCGGTGCCATCTAAACCAAAGTTGAGATCGCCAGGGAAAAAAATCTGATTAAGAAACGGGTCTGAACCTTGCTGGGATTGGTCTGGTCTGAAGCTGGCAAGGCATTGGGAAATGCCTTGGAGGACAGTGTCCAAAGTTTCTGGGTCCAGGCTAACACAACCGTCCAATTGTTCAAAGTCTTCATAGCAAATTTCCTCCATGACCTGGGATGGCATGGTGATGCCTCCGTCCATAACGGGGACTGCCATGGAAGCACTGGGAACGCTGCAGTCGAGAGGGGCGTAGAATTCCCTGTCAAAATGCTGTGGCATGCTGGGTTCATTTGTAATGTCTTGATCTGCGAGAGGAGAGAAATAAAACACTGATATAGTCAACAAAGTTTGAGAGAGTGATATTAAGGTTTCGGTTTATTTCAGAAACATGCTTACTTTGAGGAACGCTGCATGGCTCGCTGAACTTCACATCAGACTTTATTTTCCTCTTGCGGTTGACTCCGTAAGGATCTGCAGATCAAAAGAGCAAATCAGATTAACCTTCCTTCCGTGTCACAATGTGACAGGAGCATGTGAAGGTACTTACTATAACACAATCATTTGTGTTCTGACAACAGAAGACCTCTTATGAAGTATTGCAGTTTCCTCATGCAACCTTTCGGTTTAGACTACTATAATGCTGCTATTTATAATGAAACGGTGACTAACTCTCTTTTTGTTTTATTTTATAAACTAGCAAACGAAGAGCTTCATTTTCAACAGATTCAACAGATTCATTTCTGGGATATTTAGGTATCTCTGCTTCAACTAACCACTCTATTGGGGAAGTCGTGGCCTAATAGTTAGAGAGTTTGACTCCTAACCCTAAGGTTGTGGGTTCGAGTCTCGGACCAGCAATACCACGACTGAGGTTGGTCACCATCCTTGGCTGTTTGTTACGTCACTTCCACTTTCTATTGGTCTACTTTTTAAGCGTTTTCTTTTAAACACAAGAAACCTGAAAAACCATTACAAACATTTTTAGGACCATTACACCTTTAACACAAGAAAAAAAATTACACAATACCATTCTAAACCTATTTATTTATGAAGAAATGCATACTGTTATTCAGGAAGATAAAAAAAAATTATGATAAAGAGTCAAACTTTGCGATTTCAATTTCAAATAAATTCTATTCTCTTCAATGTTGTTTCTTGAAAAAATCCTGGAATTAATTATCACGGTTTCCACACTAATATTAAGCAGCACAACCGTTTTCAAGATTAAAAAAATATGTATATCTTTTGTGAACCACAAATAAGCATATTTTATGTAATATGATTTCTAAAGGATCATGTGACACCGAAGACTGGAGTAATGATGCTGAAAATTCTACTTTTCCATCACAGGATTAAATTACATTTAGTTATTTTTAAGTTATATTTTATAAGAGTTATTTATTTTTTATCAAATAAATGCAGCCTTGGTGGGTATAAACCATGAAACTAAATTTTTGAATGGAAGGATATTTATATATTGTAAAGTATTTATTACATATTTATAATTTGTTATACTTCTTCGTTTATTTTAATAACTTAATATCTAAACAGTATAATCCTTTCATCTATCCATTTTCCAAACTGCTTATCCTCAGTAGGATTTTGCGGTGAAATATACCCCAGATATTCCCTCACAACTGTCACCCTATGTTATCTATTCATCTTGTCTTTATGGCGTCTATAACTCACCTGCATTGTCTGGGACGTAAGTGAACTTGACTGGCTCGCTGTCCATCCGGTCAGACATGCGGCGAAGACACACACTGACCTCTTCCTCCTCGGTTATATTCTGCTCCCTGAAGGGTGGGGACTTGAAGACGATGGCGATCTGCCGGTGGACATCAGTCTGAGCAAACTCCGCCTTGGCCTCCCAGTCGTCCTTGCTGAAGATGATCTCAATGTCATCTATGGAGGTTTCCAGATATACAAATGACTCCTTTTAGAACAACTGCATCGAAGAATATAACATGACATATTAACTGTCCACTTACCTTTCTGTACTTTGTCACAGAGCATGTAAATTTCAGTCTTTCCTGTGCAGGGGCCTCTGACAATATTAAGGCGATTGATTTTCAGCTCTGCCGTTGTGGTCGCCTCTAATCAGAAAAACAGAAACAGTCCAAACATCAGCTACCAGGAAACTACAGATAGTTTGCAAGCTTGAGTAGAGTATGTTTCTTACTCTTGTCATAGACGGGGTTGGAAACCACAGGGGCGAGGGGGATTCGGTCTCCATCCTTTCGTTCCAGCTCACACTGGAAACACAGTCTCACCACATTCATGTCCATGTCCTCAATGCTCTTAGAGTGGCCCGCTGGTGGAGAACAAGACAAAAACATTCAACGGATGCACATGCTCCACTACAGCGGGATCGTATTATTAGGATATTATGGAGGTAGCTCCTTGAGTTTCTGAACAGAGACATTCAGTCTGTAATATTCAACAACTCACTGTTAAACGGATCAATATTCTTATTCCTCCTCTTCTGCAGTGAGGCATCAAGTTCTTTCCTCCGCACACACTGGATGCCAAGATTTGCAAAGCTGGAAAACACCAACATACAATTTTTACTCTCAGATCATGTTCCGCTGACCATGCTGTCGCTCCAAACATTAAAAAAGCCGTTAATAGAAAGATACCTGTGTCGACGAGTGCTGTGGGGATTGATGTGGATGACGCAGATGCCATCTGCACAGTCTTTCCCGACCAAGCAGTGTGGGTGTGGGCGGTATGGGATGTCCTTGGTCACAAGAGACACGGTGACCATCACTTTCTTGATGTTTTCAATAGGACCTTGGATCTAAAACAGGTAAAAAGACAACATACTGTTTTACTTTTGCTTTCATGCCAGTTGGGTCTTTGTGGTTGCGTTATGGGCACATGCTCTTTTGTTGAAAATACCCATTTATGGACATTTCACAATGGCAAAACTGACTAGTGAATATGTTTGTTTGTGTGGTTTAAAGGTAATTCCCTCCATCAGAGCCCACGCGGGAACTTTCATTTTTAACTGCAATTACAAGTTTAACCTGATTTCATATACAATAAACCACAAACTATTATGGGGGAAGCCCCAATGTTATGGGATAGTCGGTGCATTCCAGACACACCCACTGAATCAAATAAGGAGTGCAAATCAATTTCGAATTCATGTAAATGGAAAATGAACAACGAAAATGAAATAAGTTTTACAAGGTGTAATGGGATGATATCATTTTAACCCTATATGGCCAGCTGTTTTAAATGCTAATTTCTATGGTCCCTCAATCATCTACATGATCAAAACTTTAAGGAAAAACAAACTGATTTCAATCAAAATGCATATTTTTGCTAAAAGTACGCTCCTTGTGTATGAGCTCCATATTCCCCTATAGAATACTATATAAACCATAGTATCCTGATGTATCAAGTACAATACTCATTAAGAAAAAAAATTATTTTTGTTTGTTTCAACAGCTGTTCCATCCTAAAATGAGGCTTTACAGGGATAAGTCATTTAAATAGAGTTGTCGACTTGTTCATTAGCATCCACCTCAAACCTTCTTCCTCTGACTCACTTCAATGGCAGGCAGGGTCTTGCTGGAGTCAGTGCTGGAGGTTCCGAGGATGCTGCCCGCGGATCGTCCTTCGCACTCATAGCGAAATCGCATGCCGCGCTCCTTCGGCTGCTCCACCACCACCAGCTCTGGCTTTTCCAGGAAGCGCTCCAGATGTTCTGTTCCAGTCTGCTGAGGATGAAGACTCTGGGGTGCCAGAGATGAGTCTCCACGTCGCTGAGATGCCACTTTGTGGCTTCGCATTGAATGCATCGGTGCCATACCATCAGTGAGCGCCGTTGGGGTCTGGTCAAAGCTGTATGGATTCTGAGAAAAAAAGTGTCTGCTTTAATAAACAGTTTTTTACTGATTGTTCACACCAAGAAAAGGACCTTTGAGGATGGTTAGAAAAATAAGCTTTATTAGTGTCCAAATCAATGCACAATTGCATTATTTATTCTGTTGACTGCCACGTTAAATAATGTAGTCGGGTGAATTCTGATTAGCTTCAAAGATCTTATTGTTTATCAGCTGGAAAAAAAATAGTTTTGAAAGTGATTCCACATAACATAATTTCTCTTGATCATTATTGTTGTAGTGTGAATTTCCCTGTTCTCATTGAATAAGAATGAATCTTAAAAATGTATCGTTATAATTCTGGTGTGGCTTCAACAGCTGGCTTCCAGAAAACAAATAAATGAAGAAACTGAACAGAGGAAGAGACAACAGAGGAACAGACAAAGCTTTGCCAAAAGGGTTTACATGTTTAAGTTAAAAAAAACTATTAATGGCTTGCCAATCACTGAATAATTTATTTTCAAACCCCCACACAATGAATCAGCAACACAAAGCATTCAGAAAACCACATTAGCTTGTTTTATTACTACACTGAATTCACATGTTCCTTCCCTGATTTTTTCAAATCATTAATAGAAAGACAAACAATTCACCTTTAACTCACTCGAAGCAACCACCAAAAAAAAACAGCAAGAGAGAAAGAGAAAGTGTGTGTGTGAAGAACAACATCAGAAAAGAGAGAGAGAGAGAGAGAGAGAGAGAGAGAGAGAGAGAGAGAGAGAGAGAGAGAGAGAGAGAGAGAGAGAGAGAGAAAATAACAGTTTGTTTTACATGTGCAGATACTGAACATAAAGAGCACAATTACAATAATAGAGCAATAAAAGCATTTTTGAGAAGACAGACAACAGACCAAATCTGGACATGCCTGAGAACGGACTCAGATCGCTTACACAAAGAGCTGCTGAGAAGAGCCAGAAGCATGGTGAAGAAACAGGAAGCTCACATAGCTAGACGAAAAACCAGCCAATGAGAAAGTGAGAAGCAGAGAGGAGGGTACGAGACTGAGTCTTTTGTATGGGGGAGAGAAGCATGAGTGGAGAGAACGCTAACTGAAAGTAGGCATCGAATTACAATCACCCATCAGAGAGTAAAAAAGCCTGGTGTCATGAATAACAAGTTTCGATATCTACTAAAAAACACAAGATATTTTGTACAGAGAGCGAATACTCTCAATATGCTACAGAGTTTGATGCATCATTCATGGCCAGAGCACAAACAAAACATAATGAGTTATTAACCCAATTCAGTGGTTAGTGTTAAAGGGACAGTTCACCCAAAAATGCATGTCATTCTAAACCAGTATGACTTCCAGATGTTTCTGCGTCTGGAAGTCAATGGTCTTCAGGTTACCAGCATTCTTCAAAATATACTCTGTTTATGTTCCACAGACAAAAGTAATTCATACAGGTCCGGAACAACATGATGTGAGTAAATGAAGACAGAATCTTCATCTTAGGGTGAACCATCCTTATAAGAATTTCAGAAAACTATTATCTCTAGCAAGTGACCATGGTTCACTTTAGTGTAACAGCAGAAAGACTCACAGGTGGAGCTGCTCCTCTGGAGACCAGCACCGGTGCGCTTGGCCTGCTTCTAGACGGCGGGTCAGCTGACTGGACTTCCCGGTCCACAGGTGGAGGAGGAGGTCCAGGGAGCTTTACGGTCCGTTCCTTGATTGTTTTCTCTGTAAGGTACTCTTCTATAATATCTGAGGCACAGTTTTGATGATTATAAACATGAGCTTTAATTAAAGTGATCACTTAAAAATAGTTTTACCCCTCCATGTGACACAAAAGCAAATGTTAGGCAGAATGACACTCTTATGTACTTTCAAATGCATGGAAAAAAATATGACTGGGGCTGCATAACAGCTCCTTTTGTGTTTCATGGAAAGTCATTGAGTTGGAACGACACAAAGGTTAGTAAATATTGACTTTGTTTTTGTTGAACTGTTTCTTTAAGGCCACAAAACAATTATATTAAAGAACAAACAAAGAGGACAACCAAGGTCACCTCACAATGACGTCACATCTTGCACTCACCTAGATCTAGGTCTGCACAGGGAGGCATGATGGGAAAAAAAGACAAGAAAAACAGTTAAACATACGCATTTCCGGAAAACGAGACCGAAAGCTACTTTTTTATTTATTTATATAACATATAAAATTAGCTGTCGCCGTTTGATAAACGTGTCTGCAGCCGATTGATTTTATAATCAGCTAATAAACAACATATGGCTAAAAATGAGTCCTAAAACATCTCAGATGATAAACATACTTCTCGACAGATTATAAACAATATTTTGCTACTGTAAAACAGGAAAGACATTCGCGGGCCTGTGTTGTTGTTTCAATACAGGCCTGTAACTTTGGAAACACCCACTTCTCTTAAAAAACAACTTCAAGTTTCGATGATACCGTGAACTTACTTGTCATAACACATTATAAAACCTGAAATGGTGATTACTGCCGTTCAAGTTGAGTACATAACGCGCTCATAATGCATATCTTAGGCGTAAAGTAGAGCAAATTAACATTCCTAAAACACCCTGAATCAGAGAGACAACAGGGCCGAAGTGAAGATGTGAGAAACTGAACTGACCTCCCGCTGCGCCGCTCCCAGCGCTCATATTTCTCATTGCAGGCCAGAAATAGAAGAAAAATGAGTGTCGTTGGTTTCTTCAGTCTTGTGAGTCGTTATTGTGTTGAATCGTAATCCTCCGAAACCGCGATCTGATCATCAGTCCCGCGTTATGGAGTCATTTCCGGGTGCTTCGCCTGTTTTTTCTTGCTGGTTTTTTTTTTTGGAAGCCTGAAGTTAACAGAAGGTTTTTTGGTGAAAAAAATCTCGAGAGCAAACGAGAGGCCGCTGTATCTGTGGCTCCTCCACTAACGACTATAAAATGACAAACAGCTTCGCGCCGTAGTTTCTTTCACTTTTTCTCTTGGTAAGCTACAAGAGCTGGTGGGTGGAAATTCCCCTACGTCACAACGGTGGGGAAACCCCAAGAGTCATCACCATGACAACGACTAACAACAGGTGTGTTTCAAGAACGCGCACCAATAACAGGAGAAGAGAGCACCGTCCTCAAAAAACCGATACATCAGGTACAAATAAATAATACATTATTAACAATATAGAAAACCGAAATGCAATTAAAGTGTACGACAGGAGGAATTAAATTGCTAATATTTGAAAACATCACACACACACACACACACACACACACACACACACACACACACACACACACACACACATACATACATACATACATACATACATACATACATACATACATACATACATACATATAAAGTACAGACCAAAAGTTTGGAAACTGAAAGAAGTTTCTTCTGCTCATCAAGACTGCATTTATTTGATCAAAAATACAGAAAAAAATGTAATATTGTGATATATTATTACAATTTAAAATAATTGTTTTTAAATTTATTATACTTTAAATTATCATTTATTTCTGTGATGCAAAGCTGAATTTTTAGGATCATTATCACATGATCCTTTAGAAATCATTCTAATATGATGATTCATTATTAAAGTTGGAAACAGTTCTGCTGCTTAATATTTTTTCAGAACATGTGATACTTTTTTAGGATACTTTGATGAATAATAAAAAAAAAAAAGCTATGTTTTTAAAATATAAATATTTTGTAATAACAATATACACTACTGGTCGGTAATTTGGGGTCAGTAATTTTTTTTCTTTCTTTTTTTAAATAAAATCAATACTTTTATTCAGCAAGGATGTGTTAAATTGATAAAAAGTGATAGTAAAGAAAATATATTATTAAAATATATATTATTAGAAATTGTTTTATATTTTGAATAAATGCAGTTCTTTTTAACCTTTTATTCATCAAATATATTGGACAGCAGAACTTTTTCCAACACTCATAATAAATCAGAATATAAGAATGATTTCTAAATGATCATGTGATAGACTGGATGTTATATGTGACACTGAAGGCTGGAGTAATGATGCTGAAAATTCAGCTTTGCATCATAGGAATACATTTTTTTTAAGTATATTAAAATAGAAAACTATTATTTTAAGTTGTAATAATATTTCACAATATTACTGTTTTTTCTGTATTTTTGATCAAATAAATGCAGGCTTGATGGAGCAGAAGAAA